>NC_043753.1:0-300000 GCF_902148845.1 Salarias fasciatus
CTAACTACTCCATGTCAGTGGATGGGAGATGCTAACTACTCCATGTTAGTGGATGGGAGATGCTAACAACTCAATGTTAATTGATGGGAGATGCTAACAGCTTGATGTTAGTGGATGGGAGATGCTAACTACTCCATGTTAGTGGATGGGAGATGCTAACTACTCCATGTTAGTGGATGGGAGATGCTAACAGCTCCATGTTAGTGGATGGGAGATGCTAACTACTCCATGTTAGTGGATGGGAGATGCTAACTACTCCATGTTAGTGGATGGGAGATGCTAACAGCTCCATGTTAGTGGATGGGAGATGCTAACACCTACATGTTAGTGGATGGGAGATGCTCACTACTCCATGTTAGTGGATGGAAGATGCTAACGACTCCATGTTAGTGGAAGACAGATGCAAAGAGCTACATGTTAGTGGATGGGAGATGCTTACAACTCCATGTAAGTGGATGGCAGACGCTAACTACTCCATGTTAGTGGATGGGAGATACTAACTACTCAATGTTCGTGGTCGGGAGATGCTAACTACTCCATGTTAGTGGATGACAGATGCCAACAACTCCCATGTCAGTGGGTGGACGTCTCAGTCGTGGGCCGGCAAGGAGGCTCGGTCCCGACCAATGCCGCTTGCGGCTTTAATTATACTTACGCCCAAATAAACGCGAATTTGACCCCCTAAACATGCACGAAAACTCACCAAATTTGGCACGCACATCATGACCGGCGAAAAATTTTATAAAATGGAAAAATTGACCCCATCTGCTCTCTAGCGCCACCTAGATCCCAAAAAACGTCTAAAACAGTCGCTACGGCCCGCAGGAATGTCATAGAGAGATCAAACCAACACTCACGCGTTCGTCTCATCATGATCTACATTTCACGTGCTGACACCCCTGGCCTAAATCCAACAGGAAGTCTGCTATTTCCCTTTCAAAGTAAAATTTTGATCAAAATCAGTCCTCATGAAAAAATTATCTCCTCCGAGACCGTTTGTCGCACAGATATAAGAGTCACACGACGTGAAAGAGGACAAATTTCTCTACAAAAGTTGTGAACAACTTTGTCAAAAGTCTAACGGTGTGGATTTTATTAGCGTTCAAAGTTGGAAGTCTGAAATCCTGCCTTTCTCCGGCCCTCATCCGTTATAATGGGGAAAAAAGGAAAAAAGTCGCCTTTTTTCAGCACCTCGAACAAGTGGTGACTGCGGCTAAACCGTAACTCCTATCAACAAACCGAGCACACGAAAAGTTCCAGCAGGTTCTCCCGAACAAGATGATGTAACATAATTGGGGAAAATTTCATGATATATGTATGTTTTCACAGGTAAGAAAAGGTGTGCGCTCTGCATTTTTTTTGCTGTCAGTTATAATGGAGCCGGATGGGGAAAAATCTCGCGCTTCTCACAAACTCAGGCCTCTACGGTCCAAACTAAAAGTCTGACTGCTCTGAAAGCCTCACCAACTGAAAGACAACAAATTTTCCTATCAAACGTGATATTTTTTGTTCAGTTATGCCAAACAGCAAAGGAACAAGGAGCAGTTGTTTCCCCAAAAAACACTTTTATTTTCTCCTCTCTCCACTCTAACTCACATTACCATATATGGGCATGCAGAGCAGTTACACAGCTGACAGCAGCTGTCAATCAAACTGCCACTGATTGCCTTCATTCAGTGACTCTCAAAAGCAGATGGGAGAAGCTAACAACTCCATGTTAGTGGATGACTGATGCCACCAGCTCCATGTTAGTGAGTGGGAAATGCTAAGAACTCCATGTTAGTGGATGGGAGATGCTAACTACTCAATGTTAGTGGATGGGAGATGCTAACTACTCAATGTTAGTGGATGGGACATGCTAACTACTCCATGTTAGTGGATGGGAGATGCTAACAGCTTGATGTTAGTGGATGGGAGATGCTAACTACTCCATGTTAGTGGATGGGAGATGCTAACTACTCCATGTTAGTGGATGGGAGATGCTAACTACTCCATGTTAGTGGATGGGAGAGGTTAACTACTCCATGTTAGTGGATGGGGGATGCTAACTGCTCCATGTTAGTGGAAGACAGATGCTAAGAGCTCCATGTTAGTGGATGGGAGATGCTAACTACTCCATGTTAGTGGATGGGGCATGCTAACTACTCCATGTTAGTGGATGGGAGATGCTAACTACTCCATGTTAGTGGATGGGACATGCTAACTACTCCATGTTAGTGGATGGGAGATGCTAACAACTCCATGTTAGTGGATGACTGATGCCACCAGCTCCATGTTAGTGAGTGGGAAATGCTAAGAACTCCATGTTAGTGGATGGGAGATGCTAACTACTCCATGTTAGTGGATGGGAGATGCTAACTACTCAATGTTAGTGGATGGGAGATGCTAACTACTCAATGTTAGTGGATGGGACATGCTAACTACTCCATGTTAGTGGATGGGAGATGCTAACAGCTTGATGTTAGTGGATGGGAGATGCTAACTACTCCATGTTAGTGGATGGGAGATGCTAACTACTCCATGTTAGTGGGTGGACGTCTCAGTCGCTGGCCGGCGGGGAGGCTCGGTCCCGACCAATGCCGCTTGCGGCTTTAATTATTCTACTCACCCGGTGTTTCAAGCCAAATTTGACCCCCTAAACATGCACGAAAACTCACCAAATTTGGCACGCACATCATGACCGGCGAAAAATTTTATAAAATGGAAAAATTAACCCAATCTGCTCTCTAGCGCCACCTAGAAACAGTAAAATAGGTGCCACGGCCCGCAGGAATGTCGCAGAGAGATCAAACCTACGTTGAGGCGTTCGTCTCATCGAGATCTACATTTCACGCACTGACACCCCTGACCTAAATCCAACAGGAAGTCCGCTATTTCCCTTTCAAAGTAAAATTTTGCTCAAAATCACTCCTCACGAAAAAATTATCTCCTCCGAGACCGTTTGTCGTACAGACATAAGAGTCACGCGACGTGAAAGAGGACAAATTTCTCTACAAAAGTTGTGAACAACTTTGTCAAAAGTCTAACTGTGTGGATTTTATTAACGTTCAAAGTTGGAAGTCTGAAATCCTGCCTTGCTCCGGCCCTCTTCCGTTATAATGGGGAAAAAAGAAAAAAAGTCGCCTTTTTTCAGCACCTCGAACAAGTGGCGACTGCGGCTAAACCGTGACTCCTATCAACAAACCGAGCACACGCAAAGTTGCAGCAGGTTCTCCCGAACAAGATGATGTAACATAAGTGGGGAAAATACCATGTTATATGTATGTTTTCACAGGTAAGAAAAGGTGTGCGCTCTGCATTTTTTTGCCTCTCAGTTATAATGGAGCCGGATGGGGAAAAATCTTGCGCTTCTCACAAGCTGAGGCCTCTGGGGTCCAAACTAAAAGTGTGACTGCTCTGAAAGCCTCACCAAGTGAAAGACAACAAATTTTCCTATCAAACGAGATATTTTTTGTTCAGTTATGCCAAACAGCAAAGGAACAAGGACCAGTTGTTTCCCAAACAGAAACTTTTATTTTCGCCTCTCTCCACTCTAACTGAAATTACCATATATGGGCATACAGTGCAGTTACACAGCTGACAGCAGCTGTCAATCAAACTCTGACACTCAGTGCCTTCATTCAGTCACTCTCAAAAGCAGATGGGAGAAGCTAACAGCTCCATGTTAGTGGATGGGAGATGCTAACTACTCCATGTTAGTGGAAGACAGATGCTAAGAGCTCCATGTTAGTGGGTGGGAAATGCTGAGAACTCCATGTTAGTGGATGGGAGATGCTCACTACTCCATGTTAGTGGATGAGACATGCTAACTACTCCATGTTAGTGGATTGGAGATGCTAACTACTCCATGTTAGTGGAAGACAGATGCTAAGAGCTCCATGTTAGTGGATGGGAGATGCTAACAATTCCATGTTAGTAGATGGGAGATGCTAACAACTCACTGTTAGTGAATGGGAGATGCTAAGAGCTCCATGTTAGTGGATGGGAGATGCTAACTGCTCCATGTTAGTGGATGGGAGATGCTAAGAACTCCATGTTAGTGGATGGGAGATGCTAGCTACTCCATGTTAGTGGATGGGAGATGCTAACTACTCCATGTTAGTGGATGGGATATGCTAACTACTCCATGTTAGTGGATGGGAGATGCTAACTACTCCATGTTAGTGGATGGGAGATGCTAGCTACTCCATGTTAGTGGATTGGAGATGCTAACTACTCCATGTTAGTGGATGGGAGATGCTAACTACTCCATGTTAGTGGATGGGACATGCTAAGTACTCCATGTTAGTGGATGGGAGATGCTAACTACTCCATGTTAGTGGATGGGAGATGCTAACAGTTCCATGTTAGTGGATGGGAGATGCTAACTACTCCATGTTAGTGGATGGGAGATGCTAACAGCTCCATGTTAGTGGATGGGAGATGCTAACTACTCCATGTTAGTGGATGGGAGATGCTAACTACTCCATGTTAGTGGATGGGAGATGCTAACAGCTCCATGTTAGTGGATGGGAGATGCTAACACCTACATGTTAGTGGATGGGAGATGCTCACTACTCCATGTTAGTGGATGGAAGATGCTAACGACTCCATGTTAGTGGAAGACAGATGCAAAGAGCTACATGTTAGTGGATGGGAGATGCTAACAACTCCATGTAAGTGGATGGCAGACGCTAACTACTCCATGTTAGTGGATGGGAGATACTAACTACTCAATGTTCGTGGTTGGGAGATGCTAACTACTCCATGTTAGTGGATGACAGATGCCAACAACTCCCATGTCAGTGGGTGGACGTCTCAGTCGTGGGCCGGCAAGGAGGCTCGGTCCCGACCAATGCCGCTTGCGGCTTTAATTAGGGACCGAGCCCGAGGGCGAGGTGGCCTCAACTGAGGCCACCTTGCCTGAGGGCAAGGCCTCTATTGTTCTTCGTTCGTTTCTTATTATTATTATTATCGTGCCGCCGCTTTGAACTCTAATTTGACCCCCTAAACATGCATGAAAACTCACCAAATTTGGCAGGCACATGCAGACTGGTGAAAAATTTCATAAAATGGAAAAATTAACCCCATATCTCCATCCGCTCTCTAGCGCCACCTAGAAACGTGAAAAAAGCCCACCGTAACTCGCAGGAATGTCGCAGAGAGATCAAACCAACTCTCATGCGTTCGTCTCCTTGAGATCTACAAAAAAGGATCTGTTTTTTTTTGGCTAAAACCAACAGGAAATCCGCTATTTTGAGTTATATGTCAAATTTTGATGAAAATCAGCCGAAAATGACTCCTCCTTTAAAAATTATCTGTGCCGAGACCGCTTGTCGTGGAGACGTCAGAGCAGTGCCAAATAAAAGAGGACAAGTTTCTCTCACAAAGTTGTTAAAAACTTTTTCAAAAGTCTCAGGGTGTGGATTTTATTAACCCTTAAAGTTTGAAGTCTGAAAATACTCTTGCAACACTACAATGGACAGTGCGACCTGCACGAATGTCGCAGAGAAATAAAATTGACATGGATGAATTCGTCTCATCGAGATCTACAATTTACCAAGAGACATACCTATACCTAAATCCAACAGGAAGTCCGCTATTTCCTGTCAAATCAAATGTGCCTGAAAATACTCCTCACCCCAAAACCAAGACAATGTATTGTTTGTCTTTCAGAATGTCGTACAGAGAAAAGAAACATATGCACGCGTTCGTCTCATCGAGATCTACAACTTTCTCACTCGTGCCTATGACCTAAATGCAACAGGAAGTCCGTCATTCACACTTTCTGCTCAAAATTTTGCTCAAATTTTGCTCAAAAATCTCACCTTCTTCATCAATTAAGCCTCCCGTTTCAAAACTATAAGTCTGACTGCTCTGAAAAGCTCTACAGTGAAAGACAACTACATTTCCTATCACTTTCTGACATTGTTTGCTCACTTTGGTCCACGGAAATGCATTTCCCCAGCTGTTTTGACCAAAGAGAAACTGTGTGTCTGCCGAGTCACACTCTAACATCATGTGACCTACTTATGCCATATATGGGCATTGAGCCTCAGGGCTGATCTGAGAGCTGCTGTAAAACATTCTGCATGTTGTCTCTGCTTTCCACAGTAGATGGCGCTCCGTGACCACAAATCACACGAGTGATGGATTGCTGCTCAAACAGGCAAATGAATGTATGGAATCACACTCACATGGATATATTGGTGTTTGACATAGTGGAGCAGACATGACTATCAAAATAAGAGCCTCACACCCCATATTTTTGCAAAATATGACATTTTTAACAAAGCACAGGGATAATTTCAAATTCAACAGTGTTAAAGGGCAACTCCGGTTTTTTTGATACCTGGACCTTATTTATAGGTGTGTGCCTGCTCATATACTCACTCAGACAAACATGGTGCAGCTTGGATTCCTTCAGAAGTTATTTAAATCCAACCGATTCAGCGGGGGCCACGGCAATGGAGCTTCCCGCACTGCAATCCATTGCCGTGGCCCCTGCTGAATCAGATGACAGATGCTAACAGCGACATGTTAGTGGATGGGAGATGCTAACAGCTACATGCTAGCGGATGGGAGATGCTAACAGCTACATGTTAGCGGATGACAGATGCTAACAGCTACATGTTAGCGGGTGGGAGATGCTGACAGCTACATGTTAGCGGATGACAGATGCTAACAGCTACATGCTAGCGGATGGGAGATGCTAACAGCTACATGTTAGCAGATGGGAGATGTTAACAGCTACATGCTAGCGGATGAGAGATGCTAACAGCTACATGCTAGCGGATGGAAGATGCTAACAGCTACATGCTAGCGGATGGGAGATGCTAACAACGACATGCTAGCGGGTGAGAGATGCTAACAGCTACATGTTAGCGGATGGAAGATGCTAACAGCTACATGCTAGCGGGTGAGAGATGCTAACAGCTACATGCTAGCGGGTGAGAGATGCTAACAGCTACATGCTAGCGGGTGAGAGATACGAGATGCTAACAGCTATATGCTAGCGGATGGAAGATGCTAACAGCTACATGTGAGCACATGGGAGATGCTAACAGCTACATGCTAGCGGATGAGAGATGCTAACAGCTACATGTTAGTGGATAGAAGATGCTAACAGCTACATGCTAGCAGATGGGAGATGCTAACAGCTACATGTTAGCGGATGGGAGATGCTAACAGCTACATGTGAGCGGATGGGAGATGCTAACAGCTACATGCTAGCGGATGAGAGATGCTAACAGCTATATGCTAGCGGATGGAAGATGCTAACAGCTACATGTGAGCACATGGGAGATGCTAACAGCTACATGCTAGCGGATGAGAGATGCTAACAGCTACATGTTAGCGTATGGAAGATGCTAACAGCTACATGCTAGCCGATGGGAGATGCTAACAGCTACATGTTAGCGGATGGGAGATGCTAACAGCTACATGTTAGCGGATGACAGATGCTAACAGCTACATGTTAGCGGATGGAAGATGCTAACAGCTACATGATAGTGGATGGGAGATGCTAACAGCTACATGTTAGCGGATGGGAGATGCTAACAGCTACATCTTAGCATAAGGGAGATGCTAACAGCTACATGTGAGTGGATGGGAGATGCTAACAGCTACTTGCTAGCGGATGAGAAATGCTAACAGCTACTTGCTAGCGGATGGGAGATGCTAACAGCTACATGTTAGCGGATGGGAGATGCTAACAGCTACATGTTAGCGGATGACAGATGCTAAAAGCTCCACGTCAGTGGATGGGGGATGCCAACAACTCCATGTTAGTGGGTGAGAGGGTGCTGGAAGTCTATGGAGGACCAAGTTTCCCAGTGACTTGGACTTCGGTCATCAAGGTACGAGGACGACCTCAGTCGGGCCACCTTGCCAGAGGGCGAGGTCCCGTCCAATGCCGCTTGCGGCTTTAATTATTATACTAACGCCCAAAGAAACGCAAATTTGACCCACTAAACATGCACGAAAACTCACCAAATTTGGCACGCACATCATGACCGGCGAAAAATTTTATAAAATGGAAAAATTAACCCCATCTGCTCTCTAGCGCCACCTAGAAACAGTAAAATTGTCGCTACAGTCCGCAGGAATGTCGCAGAGAGATCAAACCAACGTTGACGCGTTTGTCTCACCAAGGTCTACATTTCACGTGCTGACACCCCTGACCTAAATCCAACAGGAAGTCTGCCATTTCCCTTTCAAAGTAAAATTTTGATCAAAATCACTCCTCACGAAAAAATTATCTCCTCCGAGACCGTTTGTCGTACAGACATAAGAGTCACGCGACGTGAAAGACGACAAATTTCTCTACAAAAGTTGTGAACAACTTTGTCAAAAGTCTAACGGTGTGGATTTTATTAGCGTACAAAGTTGGAAGTCTGAAATGCTGCCTTGCTCCGGCCCTCATCCGTTATAATGGGGAAAAAAGGAAAAAAGTCGCCTTTTTTCAGCACCTCCAACAAGTGGCGACTGCGGCTAACCCGTGACTCCTATCAACAAACCGAGCACACGCAAAGTTCCAGCAGGTTCTCCCGAACAAGATGATGTAACATAAGTGGGGAAAATTTCATGATTTATGTATGTTTTCACAGGTATAAGTTGGTGTGCGCTCTGCATTTTTTTTGCTCTCAGTTACAATGGAGCCGGATGGTGAAAAATCTTGCGCTTCTCACAAGCTGAGGCCTCTACGGTCCAAACTAAAACTCTGACTGCTCTGAAAGCCTCACGAACTGAAAGACGACAAATTTTCCTATCAAACGTGATACTTTTTGTTCAGTTATGCCAAACAGCAAAGGAACAAGGAGCAGTTGTTTCCCCAAAAAAGACATTAATTTTATCCTCTCTCCACTCTAACTGAAATGACCATATATGGGCATGCGGTGCAGTTACACAGCTGACAGCAGCTGTCAATCAAACTGTGACACTCAGTGCCTTCATTGAGTGACTCTTAAAAGCAGATGGCAAAAGCTAACTACTCGTTGTTAATGGATGGGAGATGCTAACTACTCCATGTTAGTGGATGGGACATGCTAACTTCTCCATGTTAGTGGATGGGACATGCTAACTACTCCATGTTAGTGGATGGGAGATGCTAACTACTCCATGTTCGTGGATGGGAGATGCTAATAACTCAATGTTAGTGGATGGGAGATGCTAAGTACTCCATGTTAGTGGATGGGAGATGCTAACTACTCCATGTTAGTGGATGGGAGATGCTAACTACTCCTTGTTAATGGATGGGAGATGCTAACTACTCCATGTTAGTGGATGGGAGATGCTAACTACTCCATGTTAGTGGATGGGAGATGCTAACTACTCCATGTTAGTGGATGGGAGATGCTAACAACTCAATGTTAGTGGATGGGAGATGCTAACTACTCCATGTTAGTGGATGGGAGATGCTAACAACTCAATGTTAGTGGATGGGAGATGCTAACTACTCCATGTTAGTGGATGGGAGATGCTAACAGCTCCATGTTAGTGGGTGGTAGATGCTAACAGCTACATGTTAGTGGATGGGAGATGCTAACAGCTACATGTTAGTGGATGGGAGACGCTAACAGCTACATCTTAGACGAAGGGAGATGCTAACAACTTGCATGCTCATGGGTGGACGTCTCAGTTGCGGGCCAGCCGGGAGGCTCGGTCCCGACCAATGCCGCTTGCGGCTTTAATTATTATTGTGATTATTATTATTATTATTATTTTATTTGTTTTGAGTCCTGATACATATTATTGATGGACCTGACAGGGGCACAGAAAGTGAAAGAAACAGAAAATGAAAGAAACAAGTGAACAGACAAGCCAACAACAACAAAATGGGGTGAAAAGGAGGAAGAGAGTGCAAGGATACAACAATTTTTTTTTTCACTCCAGACAATCGGCTACTGCACCTACATGAAGATATGACAGAGGGCATCTTACGGACTTTTGTTGGTGTGCGAACTGAGGATTCAGGCATGAAATTACACCAGAGCATCAGGAGAGGCCTACTACGAATCACCATTAGTCTAACTCACCACAGCCGACCCCCCCCCCACTGCCAGGGGTGAAAAGTAATGAATTACATTTACTCACGTTACTGTAATTGAGTACTTTTATGAGTAATTTGTAATTTTCTAAGTAGTTTTTGAAATATGTAATTTTTACTTCTACTCAATTAAATTTTGACCCAAGTATTTTACTTCTCTACATTTGAACCCCCTCACGTTACTGAGTACAATTATGATAATGAAAGAACCACGCGCCCTTCCTCTTGTCTCATTTATAATCTGGATCTACACGTGGAAACGTGGATCTTCTGAAGACTGGAGATGTTATTTGCACTGCCAGC
This sequence comes from Salarias fasciatus, assembly GCF_902148845.1. Taxonomy (NCBI): domain Eukaryota; kingdom Metazoa; phylum Chordata; class Actinopteri; order Blenniiformes; family Blenniidae; genus Salarias; species Salarias fasciatus. The sequence goes on from NC_043753.1 coordinate 10,331, forward strand.
CACTAAGGCGCAGTGTTGGCGCTGCTCACGGCTGAGTACTGCTGAGCACTGCTCCGTGTAGTAGAGTAAAAGGCACACGAGAAGTCCGACATCAAAGGCTGTGTTCGAAACCGCATGCTGCCTACTACATACTTCCATACCCATACTTTCCACACTGCATACTGCATACCCAGTCCATCAGACAGTATGCAAAGCGTTTACACTACAGCATACTACAAAAGCTGATTTCACTTTAGCTCTGAACTCTTCAAATGTAGAACTTTATCAATATTTTTTTTTGTTTGTTTTTAAATTAGGCGACAAAGTGGTCGTTTAGAGCCAAGTGTGTCGTTTATTTGTCCGAATATCAGCCGTTTATGATTCTGTTCGGACGAATTCAGCGAAATTTAAGCCAGCCGCAGTGAGCAACGCACTTCTGGTTATTTTCACAAAAATAAACCACCCCTTTCCCTTTCTCATGCAAAAAAAAAACAACCTTAGTGATAAATCTGTGCTTTTACTTTGAAAACAAGAAGCCAACCTTTCAGCAATATATCTCGCTTAACATCGCCGTTTGGACCGTTGTCCCGTTAATGGAATTGGACCAGTTACGATGCCTTACAGACGGAGATTTTTTTTCGGCTCTTCAACGAAGATCGGCTCGCCGTCTCCCGCTGTCTGTTGCATCTTGGGTAATTTCAGTATGAGTAGTAAACCCACGATGTATACTCAACATTTCTGGCAAATGCAGTATGCATCCGGGAACTTCTCGCATACTCAAAAATCGCATACTGCCAGTGTAAACGCACCGCATAGCCTACTCAATAAGTTAGTATGAGTAGTAGGTAAGTATGCAGTTTCGAACACAGCCATTGACAAGTTCGAGCTGTATTCTCAATGTCAGCCTATGGGTTGTCTCAGTGTCAGTGTGCGTCAAGAGAATGTAAGTCACCCTGTTGCAGTGGATGTTGATTGTTGTATCCCTCTTGTTTGTGGCGAGGTTGCTTAAAGGTGCATTAAGGAGTTTGCACATTTTATGCGAAACAGCGCCCCCTGCAGGCCTTGGGCGTAATGCAGCTTAGTGAAAAACTCGTGCCTGTGGCTTGCATGCACGGAAGAGGGGAACTCCTTCCTCGCTCGTTTAGTAGCGCTCGAGTAAGATTTAAGTTTCTTTTACCTGGTGGAGTCTGTGCTGGAGCTGTGGCAGTGCTAGAAGCCAGTCTGTTCTTACTTTCTGGAATCTTCTGGACTCTTCTGCAACTTGATGGCAACTCCCTTGACCAATCGCACTTGAAGCAATTGAAGCATTTACTAATGGTTTCTTTCTTTCTTATGTCTATATTCTTGCTTGTGTTGTACGTCGCTTTGGACAAAAGCGTCTGCTAAATGAAATTGTAGAATTGTAGAATTGTAGAAGATCCTGCTCAGTTGTTGCTCACTAAGCATCTGGCGGAGTAATGGCGGACAAAATGAAACATATCCAGCCGTAGCATGCATTACGTCATTCCTGTCAAATTCTCCCCCAAAAAATGCTGGTGCCGGACCGGCACTGCAACTTTCAAGTGACAATTTAGCGCTGTTAGAGGTACTTGTAATGAATATGTCAGGGCACATTGTACACATCATTAAAAATGTGTAACACATTTATGGTGGAAAATAAGTATTTTTAAGGTTGTAAAACTCCTTATGCACCTTTAAAGCTAACTCTATGGCAGCTATGTATGATGAGCAATGACAATGATTGATAGAAGCTAACATTGACGTTAAAGGGCAATTCCCGCTAGTTCAGGTTGATCTCTCTAAGTGGTCAGTGTGTTCATGCTGTGTCAGGCCTTGTTTATCTTTATGGAAATTATCTATACATACATATGGTCTGGAAATATGGATAAGTGTGGTGAGTTGATAATGATTATTGTCTTTCTGTTTAGTCTTAGAAAACCACACAATACACCTGTACACTGCCTGTTGAGCATCATTAAAACTCCAGAAATGGACATATCCTCTCAGTGTCTTTCTTTGGACTAAGTCGTGGGGTAACTTAAGAGTGTTCTAACCGACATGCGCTCTGCAATTGCAAATGAGAAAAACAGTCACTGTATTGAGCCTCCAGTACAGTGGATATTGCAGTCAATTTGGAGATCATGGAGGAGAAACGGTCCGAAGAAGCTACAACTTCTGGAGAGGACTTCAAAAACCCTTGGCCAAACTTAGAAGACCTATTCGCGTTTGCGTAACTGAGTAAATTTGACTCAAATTACATTTTAAATGATGTACTTTGTACTTTTACTCAGGTAAGTTTTCAGATGGGTACTTTTACTTTTACTTTGAGTAGGATTTAAGCAAAGTAAAGATACTTTTACTCAATTACAATTTTTTTTGTACTTTTTCCACCTCTGACCACTGCAGACAGATATGCACCCCCTGGAGCCAACAGCTCCCCAACCCATAGCCGGTCCAAACACCAGGCCTGTGGGGAAATAACCCCCCCCAGGGCCAGGGCGGATGGCGACCATAGCCAGAGCCACTAACCCACGAAGTACACAATCATCATGCATCAGGAAAAGTGAAGACGAGGACAGACAGGGGGCAGCAGAAGAACCTAGACCCTGGGCTCACCACCCCCAGGCACACCAGTTCCACCTCACACAGGGGATATGTCTATGATAATAAAATGAAGACATACACTAAGATATTGAGGCATTATTTGTTTCTGCAGATGATGGAAGACTTTTTGAGTGATGGGCTACCTCTTTCTTATTTTCTACTACATGTTGTATATTGCAATTTTGTGTGTGTGTGTGTGTGTGTGTGTGTGTGTGTGTGTGTGTGTGTGTGTAGTGTTTCCAGACGCAGACACTCAGCAGACTCTTCAGGATCCAGCACATTGTCTCTACAAAGCGACCACTCAAATGTGCTTCCTCCATTCTTCAGTCCAGAACTTGAACCATCAGACACAGAGTAAGAAACTTAATAGAAAAACCTGTCTGTACATTGTGTTTATGTCATGTGAGAGTAAAGTTCCCCCACCTCCCCTCAGCAACCATCTCAGAGACAATTCAAGATTTTCTTCAGTTGCATCGTCACGTTGAGAGTTGTTGGCTAAACAGACTCCAGTAGACATGAACAGTGAAAAAGTAGCACTCTTCCATTTCCTCGGGTATTCTTAACTGATACAGTCTACATTTTTATGAAGCGTTGATCACCAGAACAGGATCGACTTCAATCCATCTGTTCTTATTTGGTTTTCATCCTTGAACTCATTGTTTCTCACTGAGATCCCTGCATTGTATCTGTGTTCATTTATTATTGGATGAGTCCTGTGTGTTTGTGGTGATGTTGGTGCTGGACGTCAGTCTTTGCAGAGAAACCTTGTTCTGTCCTCAACCTTTATTCAGCCAGGTGTATTTCTTTTGGGATGCCACAAACCACAGTGGAGTCTGTTGATCCACTGGGAAGATGATTGAGCTCTGCTGTCAAGTCAGCAGGATGAGTCAAAGAGCGAAACGTGTGTCGTCTATGTCTAGAGCCTTGATTATACAATAGTTGTTTCGCTTCAGAGGGCATAACATTGTTTCTGGTATTGGTCTGGATTAGGGCTGTCACGATATCAAATTTTCTCTTCACGATTATCATGGGCAAAAAATGTCACGATAATGATATTATCACAATATCAGCAAAAATTTAACTAATAATGGTACAAACATTTAGATTCATCTTTGATTTTATTTTTGTTTTTCTCTCTTTTCCCAGATGAATTACATTCAGAATACCTGTCAAATGAGGTGTTGAAACATTATGACAACAGTAACTGTACAACTGCATACAAAAAGTATAGTTACACTCAACTAATTGAAATCTGATGAACTGATTAACAGAGGATCCACAGCAGAGGCATAATTTACGTTGGGTTGGTGGATTATGAAAACCCACGGGCCCTGTTGGGGTGAAATCCTGTTCCACCACCACACTGCCAAGAATTGTTGTTTGTTTGTTTAAATCCAAGGCGGAATGAGCGCAGCAGCTGCTTCTCTCCAGCCAGAGGCGCCGCTACTGCCTAGGACCTCGAGCTGAAGGGTGCGCGGAGGAACGGCTGACATCAGTCAATTTTAATGACAAATTTAAGGCGCTACACTAGACGCTGCAATGACAATCTGTCGAAAATCCCCCGCATGGGGCCCTTTCCGATTACTCACCGGTTGCTAGAAGGGGGCCGGCGGAGAAGACGGCGGATATCAGCGACACAACTTGAAACCCCCTGGATATATTACAATGACACGTCTGGAACCTACCCAATGGGGCCCCACTACTACCCGGCTTGCATCAGCGTGCAGTCAGTGTTGCTAAACACACTTTTTTCGGGTTAGGATAGAGCGTCTCGCTGTCGTTGTGGGCTACCGCCGACATGATTAGTTCACTCGTGACGCTCGGTAACCGGGAGCCACGCTAGCTAGGAGCCGTGCCGCTACCGCTGCTCCTGCTGTGTTTATATGTGAGGAGAGGGGGAGAGGTTGGGGTGCTGCAGGAGGGAGACGAAGCAGGGTGGAAGAACAGGAGCGGATTTTGAAAATACACTTCAACACGTTTCAAGTGGCACTAGATTCTCTTTACGATATTATCATGTGCGCATTTTGAACACGATATTGAAATTTCATTTTTTGATACCACGATTATCGTCAATACCGGTATACCGCGACAGCCCCAGTCTGGATAAAACACATGCAAGATTGACTTTTATTATTTTGTGATGTGTCCTACATAAGCACCGACTGCTCTCAGCAAATGCTGTCCCAACAGCTCTTTTCCTGTAGAACGTTGAGTCGAATCACTGAATGTGGATTTTGTGACTTGTGTCCTGCTCGTGGTGTGGTTTGTGTTTCATCTGATGGTTTATTACTTGGTGGGTTTGTGATTACCGTCTTTATGAGACCCATAGAAACTCTTCCTTAGACCTCTACTCCTGCTCTGATGGGCAGCTATGGCTTGGTTGGTAGAGTGGTCATTTCACATTTGGGATGTTGTTGGTTGGATTCCCATCTCTCACGTGTCGAAGTGTCCTTGGTCCAATCCTTGCTCCCACTGGATGGACTGAGCGCATTGCAAGACAGACGCCTCCGCTGGTGTGCGAATGGGTGAATGTGATACTCAGGGGCTGCTCAAGCAGGGTGAAAACGTGCTCCATAGGTGTAGTCCATATTTGTTCATAACACCTGTGTTGGGATTTCAACTTAGGGGTACCATAATGTGTATATATAGGCCTTCAATTTAGGGTCAATATTTAGAAAATAACGACTTGCCAGATACTTCAGCATGTGTTCTTTGGGAGTCAGGGAAAGCGGTGATGAGGGGAAAAATAATTTCCTTCTCCTCACACAAGAAAAAGAAAGAAGCTTCAAGAACTTTAGAATTGGAATTAAGAATTAAATCGCTGGAGGAGGCTTATCATGTCTCCCCACAAGAGAACATACTGAAGGATATAAGGAAAGCTAAACTTGAACTGAATGAAATTCTAGATAAAAAAACACAATTCCTGATCCAACGACTCCGTTTAGAGAATTTTGAGCATAGTAATAAATCTGGAAGATTCATGGCGAATCAGTTAAAAACAAACAAGGAGAAAAACACGATTTCAGCTGTTAAAGACTCAGAAGGAAACATCAGCCACGACCCGGACAAGATCAATAATATCTTTAGAGATTTCTATCAAGGATTATACCGATCACAAATAGACACAACAGATGAGGAAATTAATACTTTTTTTTAATGATATTAACCTTTCAAAATTGAAAGATGAAAATAGAATAGTGTTGGATTCTCCTTTTTCAGTGGATGAACTCCATAAATCTCTGCAAGATATGCCCAACAATAAAGGTCCAGGCCCAGATGGCTATCCAGCAGAATTCTGTAAAGAATTCTGGACCGTGTTGGCTCCCACTTTTCATAAAATGGTAATGGAAATAAAAAATAAATTAACAGTACCCTCAAATATGAACTTAGCCAAAATAACTTTAATACTTAAACCAGGGAAAGACCCCACACTTCCGTCCAGTTATCGTCCTATTTCATTAATAAATGTAGATCTCAAAATAATCAGCAAAGCCCTATCCAGGAGAATAGAAATGATAACCCCTCTCATAATACACCCTGACCAAACAGGGTTCATTAAAGGTAGACATTCATCCACTAACATGCGCAGATTAATTAATATAATAGATTACTCTACAATACATAATCTAGAATCCATAATTATCTCTTTAGATGCTGAAAAAGCTTTTGATCGAGTAAGTTGGACATTTCTATTTGGAATATTAACCAAATTTGGGTTTGGAACGTCTTTCATAGACTGGATTAAAATCTTATATAACAACCCAGCTGCATGTGTAAAGACTGACGAGCAGACTTCTCCAAGCTTTTGTTTGCAGCGAGGAACCAGACAGGGCTGTCCACTCTCTCCCTCACTGTTTGCCATCTTTATCGAACCTCTGGCAGCGGCTATAAGACAAAATAAAGACATCAGAGGGATTCTGGCCAACAATAAGATAGAACATAAAATAAGTCTTTATGCAGATGATGTATTGCTTTTCCTGCGGAACTCTCCATTTTCTATCTCCCAGACAATCACACTTATTGACAAATTTTCACTAATATCTGACTATTCTATCAACTGGTCTAAGACTACAGCCATGCCTATAAACTGTGATTTACAAAGTATACCCAATGCTACAATCCAGTCTGAAAACATTAGATATTTAGGCATAAACATTTCTCCAAGGATATCAGAACTTTTAAAACTAAATTATGTTCCGTTACTGAAATCAATAGAGGATGACCTCTTACGGTGGAGACGCTTGCCTATATCTCTTATGGGGAGGGTTTCCACCATTAAAATGATGACTTTACCTAAGGTTAACTATTTATTTTCAATGATACCAACCAAACCATCGTCTGGCTGGTTCAAATCACTGGACTCATACATATCTAAATTTCTCTGGAAAAATAAACCACCACGTATCAGTTTAAAGACACTACAACAGACTAAAGATAGAGGTGTACTAGACTTTCCTAACTTCAGTAATTACTTCATAGCCAGCAAGCTGCAATATATCTCCAAATGGCTTAAACCTAACAATTTAGATGAGCCATGGCTGGATGTAGAGCAAGCATTATGTGAGGATCTTGTCATCTCTGACCTGCCATTCATCAGTCCCACCATCAAATCCCATCGGTGTTTTAAAAGTGTCAACATCAGTTTCTCTTTAATGGCTTGGTGGGACTTTCTAAAGCTAACCAAATCTTCTCTGATCCCGTGTAAACTCACACCCATCTGGAACAACCCGGACATCCTGCAAAACAAAAAGATGATAAACTTCACTCAGTGGAGAAATAAAGGAATCAGCCAGCTTGAACATATAATTGAAAACGGCAACTTTCTATCATTCAATACTCTCATCTCACAATATGGAATCAGCAGCACAGCATTTTTAGAATATCATCAACTTAAATCTATCATAGGTAAAAAGTATACCTTTAATCAATTGCAGGGACAGCTACCTCTCGGGGTCGAAGAATTCTTAAACCTCAGTTCCCCAAAGTTGCTATCAAAGATATATAAAATATTATCAAAGGTAGAAGATGAAATCTTCCTTCCGACCTTAAAATGGGAGGTTGACTTATCTAACAACTTTGACCAAAATGCGTGGTCACAAATATGTTTAAATACTTTCAAAATGACAAAGAATTCAAATATACAACTAATACAATTCAAAATTCTGCATAGAATTCATTATACAGGACGAAGGATGTTCCAGATGGGTCTATCACAATCTGATATCTGTTCACATTGCAATGATAACATGACTGACAGCTACCTCCATGCCTTGTGGTCCTGCACACCAGTGCAGAGGTTCTGGCAGCAGGTGTGTGAAGACCTGTCAACATGGTTCACATGCAATATCCCTGCAACTCCCACACTGTGCCTTTTAGGTGATTTGGGTGAAATTAACATGTCAATAAACTCAGTCTACATGGTTCTCACCATCTTGTGCATCGCAAAGAAAACTATCCTTGGAAATCCAGAGGTAATCTGAGTAACAGGCAGTTTAAGAGTCTTTTATTAGATCATATTAGCTTGGAGACAATGTCTGTCTGTTCAAAGGACCAATCAGCTGAATCTGGTTCCCTCTGGTCCCCTGTGATCAGCTTAATGTAAGGGGAAGATGAGGGCCTCTCCTCTTTGAGGGTTGGTTGTTGGTGGGGGGGGCCTGATGGCTGCGGGTGGTTGACGCTGTCCTGGGGTCGGGATCTGGGCCGCTTCGCTTGGGGCTGTCTTCGTGTTTGGTTTGGATTGGGGGTGGGGGGGACTGCCGGTTGTTGGGGCTGTCTGGCGGCGGTGGGGCCGGGGCTCCGGGGGGCCTGGGTCGGTGGGTGCCGGTTCATGTCCAGGTAGCCGGGGTGTCCTGGGGCGGGTGTGGCTGGGGGCCTTGGTGCCTGGGGGCTGTCCCCTTCCATTGGGGTGGGGGGGTCGGCCTGGCTGGGGGGGCCGGTCGGCTCGGGCGTGCTGCCGCTCCCTGGGTCGGTGCATTCCCTGGGGTCTGGTTGCTGCCCCGGAATCCAGGGCATCAGGGTGGGTGGTTGTGGTGGTGGGGGACAGGGGGGTGGGGTGGATGGGTGGGGGGGTGGCGGATGGGGGGTAGATAGGGGAGTGGTGGTGGTGGGCTGTGGGGGTTAGGGGGTGGGGGAAGGTGGGTGTGTGTGTATGTGTATATGTGTGTGGGTGTGTATGTGTGAGTATGTATGTATGTTCTTGTATGAGTGGGTATGTATGTATGTGTATGTGTAAGTGTGTATGTATGTGTGGGTATGTTTCTGTGAGCATGTATGTATGTGTGTGTGGGTGTGTATCTGTAAGTATGTATGCATGTCTGTATGTGTGGGTGTATATGTGTGGGCGATTGGAGGTATGTATGTGAGGAGAGAGTGTGGTGCCCTGTGGGGGGGCCCCCCGGTGGGTCTGGGGGCGGTGGGCCCTGGGTCTGGGTTCTTCCGCTGCCCCCTGTCTGTCCTCACCCCCACTCCTTCTGATGCATGATGGGTGTGTGCTTCTTGGGTCAGTGACTCTCTGGCTATGGTCGCTGTTCACCCTGGTCCTGGGGGAGGGGGTGGGGGGTGGCACCCCTGGCCCTGTCCTTCATCCGGGGGCTCCTGGGTGACGGGGGTGCTGCGGCATCTCTGGACCCCCCTCTCCTCCCGCTCTCATGCACACACACGTAGGGCTTTGGGAGGCGGGCTTATCAGGTAGAGTGTGGTGGAGGGGGCCGTCTCAGTGGCCTCAATCACTGCACCCTTCAGTGGCTCGCCTCTCAGTCTTAATTGCACTTAGTCATTTAACATGGCCAAATACATACAAACACACACGTTGGGGGGTCTTGGCGCGCCGTGTCGGGGGTGGGGCTGTTCAGGTAGGTGGGACTGCTTGTTTGGCCTCACTCGCGGCACGGTGTGGTTCCTGCCCCTCAATTTTAATCGCAAACAACATATACTCCATCAACACTCACGAGGCGAGGGGGAGGGAGGGGGCAATGGGGTCTTCTGCGCCCCCGTTTCCGGATTCCTTCTGGTGGAGGGCGGGGGGTGGGGGCTGTTGTTTTCCCCACGGGCCTGGGGTTTGGACCGGCTGTGGTTTGGGGGACTGCTGGCTCTGGGGGTGCATACCTGTCTGCAGCGGTGGGGTTTGGGGGTGGGGGCGGCAGTTGTGGGTGGCGGGGGGTCCTGGATGTGGGGTTCGGTGTTCGCTCACCTTCCGGGGGGTCTCCCACAGGACATGACGGTTGGATGACGTGGGAATGTGAGTGTGTTTGGGGTAGGGTTGACTTTGTGTGTGTGTGTGTGTGTGTGTGTGTGTGTGTGTGTGTGTGTGTGTGTGTGTGTGTGTGTGTGTGTGTGCGTGCGTGCTGTGTTTCCAGACGCGGACACTCAGCAGACTCTTCAGGATCCAGCACATTGTCTCTGCAGAGCGAGCACTCCAATGTGCTTCCTCCATTCTTCAGTCCAGAACTTGAACCATCACACACAGAGTAAGAAACTTAATAGAAAAACCTGTCTGTGCATTGTGTTTATGTCATGTGACAGTAAAGTTCCCCCACCTCCCCTCAGCAACCATCTCAGAGACAATGCAAGATATTCTTCAGTTGCATCGTCACGTTGAGAGTTGTTGGCTGAACAGACTCCAGTAGACATGAACAGTGAAAAAGTAGCACTTTTCCATTTCCTCGGGTATTCTTAATTGATACAGTCTACATTTTTATGAAGCGTTGACCACCAGAACAGGACCGACTTCAATCCATCTGTTCTTATTTGGTTTTCATCCTTGAACTCATTGTTTCTCCCTGAGATCCCTGCATTGTATCTGTGTTCATTTATTATTGGATGAGTCCTGTGTGTTTGTGGTGATGTTGGTGCTGGACGTCAGTGTTTGCAGAGAAACCTTGTTCTGTCCTCAACCTTTATTCAGCCAGGTGTATTTCTTTTGGGATGCCACAAACCACAGTGGAGTCTGTTGATCCACTGGGAAGATGATTGAGCTCTGCTGTCAAGTCAGCAGGATGAGTCAAAGAGCGAAACGTGTGTCGTCTCCGTCTAGAGCCTTGATTATACAATAGTTGTTTCGATTCAGAGGTGTTATGGCAATTTTATTTAACAAAGGGCATCAGCTGGGGTTTTTCAAGATGGCGGCGTAGGAAACGTTCACGTTCGGGAGAGCTGCTAGGTTAAATCGCTTATTCTTTCCACTTTATCCTTAAAAATAGTGCTCCGACCTCTCTATGGTTCACTAACCTAACATGAACATTGACAGTTACTTTTTGAGACAGTCCGACGGAATGCCACGCAAGAAAAACTAAGTACCTGAGGAGGGGGAGTCAAGCCAGCAGGCTAGTGAGACAAATACGGGTGTTAGCATTACAGCTAACACCGGAGCAGACGCTAGCCTATTAGCACTTCGCGAAGCGGTGGGTGAAATAACGGCTAACATCTCCAAAGTTATTGATGAAAAGCTAAGTCCACTGTCGGAGCTCTTAATGAAACATCGAGAAGAGCTAGACAGTCACGATAAGCGCATAACTGTGGCTGAACAGAGGATTTCAGCGTTGGAGGATACCACAGACCGGTTACAGGAAAGCTGGAAGCGCTGGAGAAGAAGGTAATGGAATTGAGTGATCGGGCCGACGACTTGGAAAACAGAGGGCGACGTAAGAATATTCGCATTGTCGGTCTCCCTGAAGGGGTCGAAGGAGAAGACCCAACTCAGTTCTTCGAGACTTGGCTCCCAAAAATCCTCAACATTCAGACGAAGTCCGGCCGAGTGAAGTCAGAGAGAGCACATCGTACGCTGGCTCCAAAGCCCCCTCCCACCCAGAGACCGCGACCGGTGCTGGTGAGGTTCCACAATTACCAAGATAAACAGCGGGTAATGAATGCGGCGTGGGAGATGGGACGGAAGAATCAAGTCCTGAAGTATGGAGATGCGATGGTGATGATATTCCAGGACTTCTCGGCATCCGTCCTTCGCAGGAGGAAGGAGTATGATGGCGTGAAGAAACAGCTGAGAACTCTCGGCGCTGACTACAGGCAAATCTACCCTGCGTCACTGAGAATCACCTATCGCGGATCGACGAAGATGTTTCACGATCAAGCTGCGGTGGAGAAATATCTCCAGTCACTGAAGGACACCCCCGGTGACAATGAGTAAACATTAAACTGTAAGTTTTCCATCCGGGGCAACAGCTCTGTCGGGCTGTTATTTCATTTCATATAACTAAAGTTTTAAAGACTGACAATGACATGTTTTTCTCCTTATCTGGGGTAAGGTGATTTGTAAAATTACTGTGCAACTGCTCCTGACCTCCCGGATAGATCTTTTTCTTTTGCTGTTAGAAGACCTCATCACTCGAGCTTCTCTTAGTGAGGGAGAAGGACAGTGTATTTTGTTGTTTTTGCCAATGCTAGGCAAAGTGTACCTTAAGTACACCGTTCTTTGTTTTTGTTTTATTATTTGTTTTTGTTGTGTTCTGGTTCTGTTTGGCTCACTCTTTTGTGGATTATCCTGCAGGCAATATGTGTTCAGGCAATATTTCATTTCATAGTCCATAATTATGGTAACTTTGAAGCTATGCACTTGGAATGTAAATGGTATTCACACACCTGTAAAACATAAAAAAATTCTAATGTATCTTAAAAGGGAATGTGTTGATGTAGCACCACTGCAGGAAACACACCTAAGTGACAGCGAGCATCTGAAACTGCAGCAAAGTGGTTTTGGACAGGTTTATTTCTCTTCATTTACTTCAAGGAGTAGAGGTGTGGCTGTTTTGTTCTGGAGAAATCTGCCATTCAAACTTTTAGACTGTACAAAGGACGCCACAGGTTGTTATGTAATTGTGAGAGGTGTAATTCATGGGGAAGAAATTGCTATAATGAATATCTACAACCCACCTGGACACCCGAGTGATCTTTTAACTACTTCTTTTTCTAAAGTAATAGAACTTAAAACTAGAAACACGTTTATTGGAGGTGATTTTAATTGTCATTTAAATCCTATCATAGATAAATCTCCGCCTGGTAGCTCTCCACCTTCTCTTCAGGCGAAAACTATCTCAGCACTTTGTGAAGACCTAGGCTACATAGATGTCTGGAGAGCTCAACACATGGCTGAGAAGGAGTATACTTTTTTTTCAAAAGTGTACAATTCTTATACCAGGATTGATTATCTGTTCCTTCCAAGAATCTTGTTACAATCAGTTATCTCTAGCTCTATAGGAAATATAGTGATTTTGGATCATGCTGCGGTATTTATGCAATATAATTTCAGGAACCAAGTCAGCCACACTGGACGCTGGAGATTTAACCCTGCTATCCTAACAGACCATAAATTCATACAGTATCTTACTTCAAAGAAGAATTTCAGACATTTTTGTCTGTTAATTCAGCTTCCACGACTGACCCCTCATTGCTGTGGGAAACATCTAAAGCCTATTCAAGAGGTCTTATTATATCTTATATGTCCACTAAGAGGCGCCAAAAGGAAGAACAAAAGAAAATCCTGGAATCTAAACTGAAACGTGCTGAAAGAGCTTATGTTGAAAATTCTTCAGTACTGAAGCTCAAAGAGATAACGGCACTTCGCTCCACCTTAAATCTACTTTTGACAAAAGACGCAGAAGGTAAAATCAGACTTGCTAGACAAAAAATGTTCGAACATGGTGATAAAGCGGGGAGATATCTATCGTACTTGACAAAGAAAAAATCTGACTCTCGTATTATTTCCTCAATCATAGATGATATGGGCAAGCAGACCTTTGATACCATCAGCATTAATAATAAATTTAAAAACTTTTATGAAAACTTATATAAATCTGGATTACAAACTGATACAACAGAGAAAATGGACACTTTCTTCTCCTCCCTTAGCCTTCCTGGTCTATCTGATGACCAGAAAACATCTCTTGAAGCTCCTATATCTAAGAAGGAAATCCTCGATGCCATTAAGAGTTTGAAATCTGGTAAATCTCCGGGGCCAGATGGACTGAGTAGTGAATTCTATAAGGAGTTTAGTGACTTACTGATTGACCCTCTACTAAATATGTTTAATGACTCTTTTAAGAAAGGGACATTGCCACTGTCTCTGAGAGAGGCACACATCTCTCTAATTTTAAAAAAAGACAAAACCCCCGAGGACTGTGCTTCATACAGGCCTATCTCTTTGTTGAATGCTGACTTAAAGCTCCTCTCCAAAATTTTAGCAACAAGATTAGAAGGCTTACTCCCCACTCTTATAAAAGAGGACCAAACTGGGTTTATAAAAGGTCGCAATTCATATAATAATGTGCGTAGATTGCTAAACATAATTCAAGTGTTTCAACAGCAATCTCTGCGTGGTATGGTGCTTTCTCTAGATGCCGAGAAGGCATTCGACCGCGTTGAAATACCATACCTGCTCTACACATTGCACAAATTTGGCCTAGGTGAAAATTTTCTAGGATGGATAAAATTACTTTATACCAATTCCCTTTCTGCAGTGCTTACGAATGGACTGTGTTCTGCTAATTTTCCGATTTTAAGGGGCACAAGACAGGGATGTCCCTTATCACCCTTGCTCTTTGCCCTGGCAATTGAGTCTCTCGCTGAGGCAGTCAGGACAAATTGTAATATTCATGGTCTTGCCACTGCCACAAGGCAACATAAGATCACCCTTTACGTGGATGATGTTTTGATTGTTTTGACAAAGCCTGAGGTATCTATCCCAGCCCTTATCGAGACAATTAATATGTTTTGTGTTTTTTGTGGCTACAGAATAAATTACAGTAAATCAGAAGTGATGCCAGTAGGTAATCTGAAACAAATACCCGAAACTCTGTCTCCCTTTCCTTTTAAATGGTCACCAGACGGCTTTGTTTATTTAGGAATACGTATAACACCCTTTTTTGACCAATTATATAAAGCAAATTTTCCACCCATATTTGAACGCATAAGGCTTGATCTAGAGAGATGGAATACTCTCCCACTCTCATGGCTAGGACGTGTCGCACTTCTGAAAATGAACATCCTCCCCAGGCTACTTTACCCAATACAAATGATCCCAGTTTTATTTCCCCATAAGATCATTAAACAATTAAATAGCTGGTTTAGCTCCTTTATATGGTCCAAAAAGAAACCACGCCTTAAAATAGCTACTTTGTGTCTTCCTTCTACAAAAGGAGGTGTCGATCTCCCAGACATTAGGAAATTCCAGCTTAGTACGCATCTGCGCACTATAGCTGAATGGGTGTATAATAACTCCACATCTTTATGGGTGGATCTGGAAGGTTCAATGTCCAAATACCCGTTGATTAATCTTTTGTTTATCAGGAAGGGCACATTTTTGAAATCTGCTTGTGTTAACCCAATTACAGTCTCATCAGTTAAGGCTTGGCGTGTCATAAGGAAATTAGAGGGTAGATCTCAATTTACTTCGGTTTTCACTCCTATATGTGACAATCCCGATTTCCCTCCTGGAATAATGGACAGTAATTTCCGGTCTTGGGCAGATAAAGGAATATCTTTTTTACATAATCTTCTAGAGGGTTCTGCCATTATGTCTTTTAGTCAGTTGAAAAGAAAATATGGCATTCAACAACAAGACTTCTTTCGTTATTTGCAAGTAAGAGACTTTGTCTTAAGGGATACCACAATTTATCAGTGCCAAAATATGTCACATCTAGAGAAACAGCTCTTTTTACAAAAATCTGGCAAATCTATAAGTGTTTTCTATCATATCCTTAAGGGGTATAACACCACAAATACTGACTCTCTGAAAGGCTTGTGGGAAAGAGAACTCGGTGTTAAAATAACTGATGATGACTGGAGTGATGCTTGGAACAATGCAAAAACGCTGAGTGTTTGCAATCGAGTGAGAGCCATGCAACTTAAGATCTTACACAGAGCCCACATATCGCCCGCGCAACTTCATAAATTCAATTCTAATTCATCTCCATGGTGCCCCAAATGCAAAATTGAAATTGGTGGTCTCTCACATTGCCTGTGGCATTGTAGAAAACTACAGCAATTTTGGCGGGTTGTAAGACAGGAAGTTAACAACATTTTGTCTATCAATAGTAATAATAACCTCTTACATCTGCTACTTGGCATTCCTGACATTTCCATCTGTGACAAATATAAAAGAAAACTTTATCAGATACTTGCTTTTTGTGCTAGAAAAAGTATTCTTTTGTTATGGATAACAGATAAAGTTCCATCTAAGGCTCAATGGCAAAGGGTAATACTTGAATATGTTGAACTGGACTACCTGACATGTAAACTGCACAGCAAGGATGATGTTTTTCATAAAACATGGGCACCTTTTCTATCACATATTGGTGTGAATATTTCCTCCATTCTCATAAGAGGGTTCACGTGATAAGTTTGTATGCTCTGTCTCGAAGACACCCACCATCGAATTGACATATCTCTGTGGGTTTTTTTTTCTTCTTTCTTTCTTTATATATATATATATATATATATATATATATATATATATATATATATATATATATATATATATATATATATGTACTCATTTATTTAGTTTATTTATTGACTTCTATCGATTTCATTTCTTCAAATATGTCACATATAACAGCAATACCCTATACTTATTTTGCTATATTTTTCCTCATTTAACTATGGTATTTATACTGGATGTGATTCCGGAATCTCTTGCCTGTACAAAGTTGAATGTGTGTGTGAGCCAAATGTTCAATTGCTCATTATTGCTTTGTTGTATGTATTTTTTTTTTATGTTATAACTTGAAAATTTAATAAACACATTTAAAAAAAAAAAAACAAAGGGCATCAGCCGGTGAGTTCGCTTTGGTCTCTTTTATTATGCTGTACAGCAGGAGAAGTCACGCAGTCAACAGAGTAACAGAGTGAGTTCTGCCCTCGCAGGGGCGTGCAAGTCTCTAATAACTATCTGCCTCGTTCACTCCCAGGGGCCTTGACCGCACCCAGCCTTAGGCTGGACACAGGAAGACTGCCACGAGTGCCCACAGCTGCTACGCTAAGATTATCAGGAAAAGTAAATTCCAGACAAAGCATTCACAGTTCCCCACACATCTGAGTGTGTGAGAGCTACGGTTATTTCCAACAAATTAATCTAAGCACTGCAAAACACTCATTCGAAATTTCCACCACAGAGGGCATAACATTGTTTCTGGTATTGGTCTGGATGAGACACATGCAAGACTGTTTTTTAATTTTGTGATGTGTCCTGCATAAGCACCGACTGCTCTCAGCAAATGCTGTCCCAACAGCTCTTTTCCTGTCGAACGTTGACTCGAATCCCTTAATGTGGATTTTGTGACTTGTGTCCTGGTAGTGGTGTGGTTTGTGTTTCATCTGATGGTTTATTACTTGGTGGGTTTGTGACTACCATCTTTATGAGACCCATAGAAACTCTTCCTGAGACCTCTACTCCTGCTCTGATGGGCAGCTATGGCTTGGTTGGTAGAGTGGTCATTTCACATTTGGGATGTTGTTGGTTGGATTCCCATCTCTCACGTGTCAAAGTGTCCTTGGTCCAATCCTTGCTCCCACTGGATGGACTGAGCGCCTTGCATGACAGACGCCTCCGCTGGTGTGCGAATGGGTGAATGTGATACTCGGGGGCTGGTCAAGCAGGGTGAAAATGTGCTCCATAGGTGTAGTCCATAATTGTTCAAGAACACCTGTGTTGGGATTTCAACTTAGGGGTACCATAATGTGTATATATAGGCCTTCAACTTAGGATCAATTGGGCTATCCGTTATAGTTAATCATTATCAACGATGATTGTTAATTATCATAAGAATTTGGGGTCTGAAATACATCAGATAAGCTCTGGGGCTCCACCTATGAATGGACTGATAGGCAATTCAGTAATGAAATTCACACTTCCCCAATTGTCATAGTAAAATCTGAAGGATTATGAAGTTCTTGAACAGAAGAGGACAACAATAACATTTCATTCATAAGTGTGAAGCATCAATGACACAAGTGATTCCAAAAATGCTGTTTATTCTCAATAAAGCAAAACCAAACTCACACATTTGTAACTATTATGTACATATATGTAACCCCTATCTTATGCAGCTATAAAATATGGTCTCCAGCTCTTAGTACAATGACATGGGGCCTGAGGCCTTTTTGAACTTGTGGAATCCAGTTAATATTTCCGAGGGAACAGCAAGTGAAGTTTTAAATTCATCAAACCCTAAACAGGATTTTTTTTTTTTTTTTTTTAATACAATAGATTAAAATGCAATGTGAACGCTTGGATGATTGGATTGAAAAGAAATGCAATTCCCAAGCTTTGTCATTTAAAAAAGAAATGAAATCAATGATGAAAAGTCGTTTGTTTGTTTTTCAAATCATTTTTCTGAATAAAATACCTTGAAGCAATATTTGCTTCAGTTTTAACTTTTCAAAATAAACACCCTTTGAAACCAGATTACCTTATAAACCAAATATCTTTGCAATTTATGTGAGGAGATAAAATTTGATCTGCAATTCATGTACCTTCATATCTCTTGAAAATAAGCAAAACACACACGAGTTGAGGAAAGTTAACAAAAACGGAAAATGAATGCCTTTTTTTAATATCAGTGTACATCTCTTTGAAATTGATGGATATGTGTGCGTGTGTGTGTGTGTGTGTGTGTGTGTGTGTGTGTGCGTGCTGTGTTTCCAGACGCAGACACTCAGCAGACTCTTCAGGATCCAGCACATTGTCTCTGCAGAGCGAGCACTCCAATGTGCTTCCTCCACTCTTCAGTGCAGAACTTGAACCATCACACACAGAGTAAGAAACTTAATAGAAAAACCTGTCTGTGCATTGTGTTTATGTCATGTGACAGTAAAGTTCCCCCACCTCCCCTCAGCAACCATCTCAGAGACAATTCAAGAATTTCTTCAGTTGCATCATCACGTTGAGAGTTGTTGGCTGAACAGACTCGAGTAGACATGAACAGTGAAAAAGTAGCACTCTTCCATTTCCTCGGGTATTCTTAACTGATACAGTCTACATTTTTATGAAGCGTTGACCACCAGAACAGGACCGACTTCAATCCATCTGTTCTTATTTGGTTTTCATCCTTGAACTCATTGTTTCTCCCTGAGATCCCTGCATTGTATCTGTGTTCATTTATTATTGGATGAGTCCTGTGTGTTTGTGGTGATGTTGGTGCTGGACGTCAGTGTTTGCAGAGAAACCTTGTTCTGTCCTCAACCTTTATTCAGCCAGGTTCATTTCTTTTGGGATGCCACAAACCACAGTGGAGTCTGTTGATCCACTGGGAAGATGATTGAGCTCTGCTGTCAAGTCAGCAGGATGAGTCAAAGAGCGAAACGTGTGTCGTCTCCGTCTAGAGCCTTGATTATACAATAGTTGTTTCGATTCAGAGGTGTTATGGCAATTTTATTTAACAAAGGGCATCAGCCAGTGAGTTCGCTTTGGTCTCTTTTATTATGCTGTACAGCAGGAGAAGTCACGCAGTCAACAGAGTAACAGAGTGAGTTCTGCCCTCGCAGGGGCGTGCAAGTCTCTAATAACTATCTGCCTCGTTCACTCCCAGGGGCCTTGACCGCACCCAGCCTTAGGCTGGACACAGGAAGACTGCCACGAGTGCCCACAGCTGCTACGCTAAGATTATCAGGAAAAGTAAATTCCAGACAAAGCATTCACAGTTCCCCACACATCTGAGTGTGTGAGAGCTACGGTTATTTCCAACAAATTAATCTAAGCACTGCAAAACACTCATTCGAAATTTCCACCACAGAGGGCATAACATTGTTTCTGGTATTGGTCTGGATGAGACACATGCAAGACTGTTTTTTAATTTGTGATGTGTCCTGCATAAGCACCGACTGCTCTCAGCAAATGCTGTCCCAACAGCTCTTTTCCTGTCGAACGTTGAGTCGAATCCCTTAATGTGGATTTTGTGACTTGTGTCCTGGTAGTGGTGTGGTTTGTGTTTCATCTGATGGTTTATTACTTGGTGGGTTTGTGACTACCGTCTTTATGAGACCCATAGAAACTCTTCCTGAGACCTCTACTCCTGCTCTGATGGGCAGCTATGGCTTGGTTGGTAGAGTGGCCATTTCACATTTGGGATGTTGTTGGTTGGATTCCCATCTCTCACGTGTCGGAGTGTCCTTGGTCTAATCCTTGCTCCCACTGGATGGACTGAGCGCCTTGCATGACAGACGCCTCCGCTGGTGTGCGAATGGGTGAATGTGATACTCGGGGGCTGGGTGAAAACGTGCTCCGTAGGTGTAGTCCATAATTGTTCAAGAACACCTGTGTTGGGATTTCAACTTAGGGGTACCATAATGTGTATATATAGGCCTTCAACTTAGGATCAATTGGGCTATCCGTTATAGTTAATGATTATCAACGATGATTGTTAATTATCATAAGAATTTGGGGTCTGAAATACATCAGATAAGCTCTGGGGCTCCACCTATGAATGGACTGATAGGCAATTCAGTAATGAAATTCACACTTCCCCAATTGTCATAGTAAAATCTGAAGGATTATGAAGTTCTTGAACAGAAGAGGACAACAATAACATTTCATTCATAAGTGTGAAGCATCAATGACAAAAGTGATTCCAAAAATGCTGTTTATTCTCAATTAAGCAAAACCAAACTCACACATTTGTAACTATCATGTACATATATGTAACCCCTATCTTATGCAGCTATAAAATATGGTCTCCAGCTCTTAGTACAATGACATGGGGCCTGGGGCCTTTTTGAACTTGTGGAATCCAGTTAATATTTCCGAGGGAACAGCAAGTGAAGTTTTAAATTCATCAAACCCTAAACAGGATTTTTTTTTTTTTTTTTTAATACAATAGATTAAAATGCAATGTGAACGCTTGGATGATTGGATTGAAAAGAAATGCAATTCCCAAGCTTTGCCATTTAAAAAAGAAATGAAATCAATGATGAAAAGTCATTTGTTTGTTTTTCAAATCATTTTTCTGAATAAAATACCTTGAAGCAATATTTGCTTCAGTTTTAACTTTTCAAAATAAACACCCTTTGAAACCAGATTACCTTGTAAACCAAATATCTTTGCAATTTATGTGAGGAGATAAAATTTGATCTGCAATTCATGTACCTTCATATCTCTTGAAAATAAGCAAAACACACACGAGTTGAGGAAAGTTAACAAAAACGGAAAATGAATGCCTTTTTTTAATATCAGTGTACATCTCTTTGAAATTGATGGATGTGTGTGTGTGTGTGTGTGTGTGTGTGTGTGTGTGTGTGTGTGTGTGTGTGTGCGTGCTGTGTTTCCAGACGCAGACACTCAGCAGACTCTTCAGGATCCAGCACATTGTCTCTGCAGAGCGAGCACTCCAATGTGCTTCCTCCACTCTTCAGTGCAGAACTTGAACCATCAGACACAGAGTAAGAAACTTAAAGGTGGAATACAAGATTTTGATTTCCGGGTGGATCACCTAAATAATTGGTGGGTCTGTTTGTCAATCATTCTGACGAGCTGCTTTCGTAAGGCGGTTTTCCGTGCTTGCGCCCAATCAGCTTCTCCCTTTTGCGCATGCGCATTCAGAGTGTTTATGTAGCCGGTGAGCTTCTGAGCTCGTACTTACCGATGGCGAGTCTGACATAATGAAACTGTAGCTGTTTCGGGAAAAAAAAAAGCTTTATTTATGAGCGAGGCGGATCGCAGAAACTGTACAGAGCCGTGCACGCCGGAGAAGAGGAGATAGCGCTCGTACACTTCCGCGTTTCCTGGGAGAAGCAGGAGAGCCGGGCAGATGGTCTGGCGCATGCGCGTTGTTCAAAAAGTGAGTAACAGACGTGGGGCTTCGTCTTTTCGAGAAAATGTTGTATTCCACCTTTAATAGAAAAACCTGTCTGTACATTGTGTTTATGTCATCTGACAGTAAAGTTCCCCCACCTCCCCTCAGCAACCATCTCAGAGACAATTCAAGAATTTCTTCAGTTGCATCGTCACATTGAGAGTTGTTGGCTGAACAGACTCCAGTAGACATGAACAGTGAAAAAGTAGCACTCTTCCATTTCCTCGGGTATTCTTAACTGATACAGTCTACATTTTTATGAAGCGTTGACCACCAGAACAGGACCGACTTCAATCCATCTGTTCTTATTTGGTTTTCATCCTTGAACTCATTGTTTCTCCCTGAGATCCCTGCATTGTATCTGTGTGCTTTTATTATTGGATGAGTCCTGTGTGTTTGTGGTGATGTTGGTGCTGGACGTCAGTGTTTGCAGAGAAACCTTGTTCTGTCCTCAACCTTTATTCAGCCAGGTGCATTTCTTTTGGGATGCCACAAACCACAGTGGAGTCTGTTGATCCACTGGGAAGATGATTGAGCTCTGCTGTCAAGTCAGCAGGATGAGTCAAAGAGCGAAACGTGTGTCGTCTCCGTCTAGAGCCTTGATTATACAATAGATGTTTCGATTCAGAGGTGTTATGGCAATTTTATTTAACAAAGGGCATCAGCCGGTGAGTTCGCTTTGGTCTCTTTTATTATGCTGTACAGCAGGAGAAGTCACGCAGTCAACAGAGTAACAGAGTGAGTTCTGCCCTCGCAGGGGCGTGCAAGTCTCTAATAACTATCTGCCTCGTTCACTCCCAGGGGCCTTGACCGCACCCAGCCTTAGGCTGGACACAAGAAGACTGCCACGAGTGCCCACAGCTGCTACGCTAAGATTATCAGGAAAAGTAAATTCCAGACAAAGCATTCGCAGTTCCCCACACATCTGAGTGTGTGAGAGCTACGGTTATTTCCAACAAATTAATCTAAGCACTGCAAAACACTCATTCGAAATTTCCACCACAGAGGGCATAACATTGTTTCTGGTATTGGTCTGGATGAGACACATGCAAGACTGTTTTTTAATTTTGTGATGTGTCCTGCATAAGCACCGACTGCTCTCAGCAAATGCTGTCCCAACAGCTCTTTTCCTGTCGAACGTTGAGTCGAATCCCTTAATGTGGATTTTGTGACTTGTGTCCTGGTAGTGGTGTGGTTTGTGTTTCATCTGATGGTTTATTACTTGGTGGGTTTGTGACTACCGTCTTTATGAGACCCATAGAAACTCTTCCTGAGACCTCTACTCCTGCTCTGATGGGCAGCTATGGCTTGGTTGGTAGAGTGGCCATTTCACATTTGGGATGTTGTTGGTTGGATTCCCATCTCTCACGTGTCGGAGTGTCCTTGGTCTAATCCTTGCTCCCACTGGATGGACTGAGCGCCTTGCATGACAGACGCCTCCGCTGGTGTGCGAATGGGTGAATGTGATACTCGGGGGCTGGGTGAAAACGTGCTCCATAGGTGTAGTCCATAATTGTTCAAGAACACCTGTGTTGGGATTTCAACTTAGGGGTACCATAATGTGTATATATAGGCCTTCAACTTAGGATCAATTGGGCTATCCGTTATAGTTAATGATTATCAACGATGATTGTTAATTATCATAAGAATTTGGGGTCTGAAATACATCAGATAAGCTCTGGGGCTCCACCTATGAATGGACTGATAGGCAATTCAGTAATGAAATTCACACTTCCCCAATTGTCATAGTAAAATCTGAAGGATTATGAAGTTCTTGAACAGAAGAGGACAACAATAACATTTCATTCATAAGTGTGAAGCATCAATGACAAAAGTGATTCCAAAAATGCTGTTTATTCTCAATTAAGCAAAACCAAACTCACACATTTGTAACTATCATGTACATATATGTAACCCCTATCTTATGCAGCTATAAAATATGGTCTCCAGCTCTTAGTACAATGACATGGGGCCTGGGGCCTTTTTGAACTTGTGGAATCCAGTTAATATTTCCGAGGGAACAGCAAGTGAAGTTTTAAATTCATCAAACCCTAAACAGGATTTTTTTTTTTTTTTTTTAATACAATAGATTAAAATGCAATGTGAACGCTTGGATGATTGGATTGAAAAGAAATGCAATTCCCAAGCTTTGCCATTTAAAAAAGAAATGAAATCAATGATGAAAAGTCATTTGTTTGTTTTTCAAATCATTTTTCTGAATAAAATACCTTGAAGCAATATTTGCTTCAGTTTTAACTTTTCAAAATAAACACCCTTTGAAACCAGATTACCTTGTAAACCAAATATCTTTGCAATTTATGTGAGGAGATAAAATTTGATCTGCAATTCATGTACCTTCATATCTCTTGAAAATAAGCAAAACACACACGAGTTGAGGAAAGTTAACAAAAACGGAAAATGAATGACTTTTTTTAATATCAGTGTACATCTCTTTGAAATTGATGGATGTGTGTGTGTGTGTGTGTGTGTGTGTGTGTGTGTGTGTGTGTGTGTGTGTGTGTGTGTGTGTGTGTGTGTGTGCGTGCTGTGTTTCCAGACGCAGACACTCAGCAGACTCTTCAGGATCCAGCACATTGTCTCTGCAGAGCGAGCACTCCAATGTGCTTCCTCCACTCTTCAGTGCAGAACTTGAACCATCACACACAGAGTAAGAAACTTAAAGGTGGAATACAAGATTTTGATTTCCGGGTGGATCACCTAAATAATTGGTGGGTCTGTTTGTCAATCATTCTGACGAGCTGCTTTCGTAAGGCGGTTTTCCGTGCTTGCGCCCAATCAGCTTCTCCCTTTTGCGCATGCGCATTCAGAGTGTTTATGTAGCCGGTGAGCTTCTGAGCTCGTACTTACCGATGGCGAGTCTGACATAATGAAACTGTAGCTGTTTCGGGAAAAAAAAAAGCTTTATTTATGAGCGAGGCGGATCGCAGAAACTGTACAGAGCCGTGCACGCCGGAGAAGAGGAGATAGCGCTCGTACACTTCCGCGTTTCCTGGGAGAAGCAGGAGAGCCGGGCAGATGGTCTGGCGCATGCGCGTTGTTCAAAAAGTGAGTAACAGACGTGGGGCTTCGTCTTTTCGAGAAAATGTTGTATTCCACCTTTAATAGAAAAACCTGTCTGTACATTGTGTTTATGTCATCTGACAGTAAAGTTCCCCCACCTCCCCTCAGCAACCATCTCAGAGACAATTCAAGAATTTCTTCAGTTGCATCGTCACATTGAGAGTTGTTGGCTGAACAGACTCCAGTAGACATGAACAGTGAAAAAGTAGCACTCTTCCATTTCCTCGGGTATTCTTAACTGATACAGTCTACATTTTTATGAAGCGTTGACCACCAGAACAGGACCGACTTCAATCCATCTGTTCTTATTTGGTTTTCATCCTTGAACTCATTGTTTCTCCCTGAGATCCCTGCATTGTATCTGTGTGCTTTTATTATTGGATGAGTCCTGTGTGTTTGTGGTGATGTTGGTGCTGGACGTCAGTGTTTGCAGAGAAACCTTGTTCTGTCCTCAACCTTTATTCAGCCAGGTGCATTTCTTTTGGGATGCCACAAACCACAGTGGAGTCTGTTGATCCACTGGGAAGATGATTGAGCTCTGCTGTCAAGTCAGCAGGATGAGTCAAAGAGCGAAACGTGTGTCGTCTCCGTCTAGAGCCTTGATTATACAATAGATGTTTCGATTCAGAGGTGTTATGGCAATTTTATTTAACAAAGGGCATCAGCCGGTGAGTTCGCTTTGGTCTCTTTTATTATGCTGTACAGCAGGAGAAGTCACGCAGTCAACAGAGTAACAGAGTGAGTTCTGCCCTCGCAGGGGCGTGCAAGTCTCTAATAACTATCTGCCTCGTTCACTCCCAGGGGCCTTGACCGCACCCAGCCTTAGGCTGGACACAGGAAGACTGCCACGAGTGCCCACAGCTGCTACGCTAAGATTATCAGGAAAAGTAAATTCCAGACAAAGCATTCGCAGTTCCCCACACATCTGAGTGTGTGAGAGCTACGGTTATTTCCAACAAATTAATCTAAGCACTGCAAAACACTCATTCGAAATTTCCACCACAGAGGGCATAACATTGTTTCTGGTATTGGTCTGGATGAGACACATGCAAGACTGTTTTTTAATTTTGTGATGTGTCCTGCATAAGCACCGACTGCTCTCAGCAAATGCTGTCCCAACAGCTCTTTTCCTGTCGAACATTGACTCAAATCCCTTAATGTGGATTTTGTGACTTGTGTCCTGGTAGTGGTGTGGTTTGTGTTTCATCTGATGGTTTATTACTTGGTGGGTTTGTGACTACCGTCTTTATGAGACCCATAGAAACTCTTCCTGAGACCTCTACTCCTGCTCTGATGGGCAGCTATGGCTTGGTTGGTAGAGTGGCCATTTCACATTTGGGATGTTGTTGGTTGGATTCCCATCTCTCACGTGTCGGAGTGTCCTTGGTCTAATCCTTGCTCCCACTGGATGGACTGAGCGCCTTGCATGACAGACGCCTCCGCTGGTGTGCGAATGGGTGAATGTGATACTCGGGGGCTGGTCAAGCAGGGTGAAAATGTGCTCCATAGGTGTAGTCCATAATTGTTCAAGAAGACCTGTGTTGGGATTTCAACTTAGGGGTACCATAATGTGTATATATAGGCCTTCAACTTAGGGTCAATTGGGCTATCCGTCATAGTTAATGATTATCCACGATGATTGTTAATTATCATAAGAATTTGGGGTCTGAAATACATCAGATAAGCTCTGGGGCTCCACCTATGAATGGACTGATAGGCAATTCAGTAATGAAATTCACACTTCCCCAATTGTCATAGTAAAATCTGAAGGATTATGAAGTTCTTGAACAGAAGAGGACAACAATAACATTTCATTCATAAGTGTGAAGCATCAATGACACAAGTGATTCCAAAAATGCTGTTTATTCTCAATTAAGCAAAACCAAACTCACACATTTGTAACTATCATGTACATATATGTAACCCCTATCTTATGCAGCTATAAAATATGGTCTCCAGCTCTTAGTACAATGACATGGGGCCTGAGGCCTTTTTGAACTTGTGGAATCCAGTTAATATTTCCGAGGGAACAGCAAGTGAAGTTTTAAATTCATCAAACCCTAAACAGGATTTTTTTTTTTTTTTTTAATACAATAGATTAAAATGCAATGTGAACGCTTGGATGATTGGATTGAAAAGAAATGCAATTCCCAAGCTTTGCCATTTAAAAAAGAAATGAAATCAATGATGAAAAGTCATTTGTTTGTTTTTCAAATCATTTTTCTGAATAAAATACCTTGAAGCAATATTTGCTTCAGTTTTAACTTTTCAAAATAAACACCCTTTGAAACCAGATTACCTTGTAAACCAAATATCTTTGCAATTTATGTGAGGAGATAAAATTTGATCTGCAATTCATGTACCTTCATATCTCTTGAAAATAAGCAAAACACACACGAGTTGAGGAAAGTTAACAAAAACGGAAAATGAATGACTTTTTTTAATATCAGTGTACATCTCTTTGAAATTGATGGATGTATGTGTGTGTGTGTGTGTGTGTGTGTGTGTGTGTGTGTGTGTGTGTGTGTGTGTGTGTGTATGTGTGTGTGTGTGTGTGTGTGTGTGTGTGCGTGCTGTGTTTCCAGACGCAGACACTCAGCAGACTCTTCAGGATCCAGCACATTGTCTCTGCAGAGCGAGCACTCCAATGTGCTTCCTCCACTCTTCAGTGCAGAACTTGAACCATCACACACAGAGTAAGAAACTTAATAGAAAAACCTGTCTGTGCATTGTGTTTATGTCATGTGACAGTAAAGTTCCCCCACCTCCCCTCAGCAACCATCTCAGAGACAATTCAAGAATTTCTTCAGTTGCATCGTCACATTGAGAGTTGTTGGCTGAACAGACTCGAGTAGACATGAACAGTGAAAAAGTAGCACTCTTCCATTTCCTCGGGTATTCTTAACTGATACAGTCTACATTTTTATGAAGCGTTGACCACCAGAACAGGACCGACTTCAATCCATCTGTTCTTATTTGGTTTTCATCCTTGAACTCAATGTTTCTCCCTGAGATCCCTGCATTGTATCTGTGTTCATTTATTATTGGATGAGTCCTGTGTGTTTGTGGTGATGTTGGTGCTGGACGTCAGTGTTTGCAGAGAAACCTTGTTCTGTCCTCAACCTTTATTCAGCCAGGTGCATTTCTTTTGGGATGCCACAAACCACAGTGGAGTCTGTTGATCCACTGGGAAGATGATTGAGCTCTGCTGTCAAGTCAGCAGGATGAGTCAAAGAGCGAAACGTGTGTCGTCTCCGTCTAGAGCCTTGATTATACAATAGTTGTTTCGATTCAGAGGTGTTATGGCAATTTTATTTAACAAAGGGCATCAGCCGGTGAGTTCGCTTTGGTCTCTTTTATTATGCTGTACAGCAGGAGAAGTCACGCAGTCAACAGAGTAACAGAGTGAGTTCTGCCCTCGCAGGGGCGTGCAAGTCTCTAATAACTATCTGCCTCGTTCACTCCCAGGGGCCTTGACCGCACCCAGCCTTAGGCTGGACACAAGAAGACTGCCACGAGTGCCCACAGCTGCTACGCTAAGATTATCAGGAAAAGTAAATTCCAGACAAAGCATTCGCAGTTCCCCACACATCTGAGTGTGTGAGAGCTACGGTTATTTCCAACAAATTAATCTAAGCACTGCAAAACACTCATTCGAAATTTCCACCACAGAGGGCATAACATTGTTTCTGGTATTGGTCTGGATGAGACACATGCAAGACTGTTTTTTAATTTTGTGATGTGTCCTGCATAAGCACCGACTGCTCTCAGCAAATGCTGTCCCAACAGCTCTTTTCCTGTCGAACGTTGAGTCGAATCCCTTAATGTGGATTTTGTGACTTGTGTCCTGGTAGTGGTGTGGTTTGTGTTTCATCTGATGGTTTATTACTTGGTGGGTTTGTGACTACCGTCTTTATGAGACCCATAGAAACTCTTCCTGAGACCTCTACTCCTGCTCTGATGGGCAGCTATGGCTTGGTTGGTAGAGTGGTCATTTCACATTTGGGATGTTGTTGGTTGGATTCCCATCTCTCACGTGTCAAAGTGTCCTTGGTCTAATCCTTGCTCCCACTGGATGGACTGAGCGCCTTGCATGACAGACGCCTCCGCTGGTGTGCGAATGGGTGAATGTGATACTCAGGGGCTGGTCAAGCAGGGTGAAAACGTGCTCCATAGGTGTAGTCCATAATTGTTCAAGAAGACCTGTGTTGGGATTTCAACTTAGGGGTACCATAATGTGTATATATAGGCCTTCAACTTAGGGTCAATTGGGCTATCCGTCATAGTTAATGATTATCCACGATGATTGTTAATTATCATAAGAATTTGGGGTCTGAAATACATCAGATAAGCTCTGGGGCTCCACCTATGAATGGACTGATAGGCAATTCAGTAATGAAA
Organism: Salarias fasciatus; assembly: GCF_902148845.1. NCBI lineage: Eukaryota > Metazoa > Chordata > Actinopteri > Blenniiformes > Blenniidae > Salarias > Salarias fasciatus. The sequence continues at coordinate 39,190 of NC_043753.1, forward strand.
TTCACACTTCCCCAATTGTCATAGTAAAATCTGAAGGATTATGAAGTTCTTGAACAGAAGAGGACAACAATAACATTTCATTCATAAGTGTGAAGCATCAATGACACAAGTGATTCCAAAAATGCTGTTTATTCTCAATTAAGCAAAACCAAACTCACACATTTGTAACTATCATGTACATATATGTAACCCCTATCTTATGCAGCTATAAAATATGGTCTCCAGCTCTTAGTACAATGACATGGGGCATGAGGCCTTTTTGAACTTGTGGAATCCAGTTAATATTTCCGAGGGAACAGCAAGTGAAGTTTTAAATTCATCAAACCCTAAACAGGATTTTTTTTTTTTAATACAATAGATTAAAATGCAATGTGAACGCTTGGATGATTGGATTGAAAAGAAATGCAATCCCCAAGCTTTGTCATTTAAAAAAGAAATGAAATCAATGATGAAAAGTCATTTGTTTGTTTTTCAAATCATTTTTCTGAATAAAATACCTTGAAGCAATACTTGCTTCAGTTTTAACTTTTCAAAATAAACACCCTTTGAAACCAGATTACCTTGTAAACCAAATATCTTTGCAATTCATGAGGAGATACAATTTGATCTGCAATTCATGTACCTTCATATCTCTTGAAAATAAGCAAAACACACACGAGTTGAGGAAAGTTAACAAAAACGGAAAATGAATGACTTTTTTTAATATCAGTGTACATCTCTTTGAAATTGATGGATGTGTGTGCGTGTGTGTGTGTGTGTGTGTGTGTGTGTGTGTGTGTGTGTGTGTGTGTGTGTGTGTGTGTGTGTGTGTGTGCGTGCTGTGTTTCCAGACGCAGACACTCAGCAGACTCATTCATAAGTGTGAAGCATCAATGACACAAGTGATTCCAAAAATGCTGTTTATTCTCAATAAAGCAAAACCAAACTCACACATTTGTAACTATCATGTACATATATGTAACCCCTATCTTATGCAGCTATAAAATATGGTCTCCAGCTCTTAGTACAATGACATGGGGCCTGAGGCCTTTTTGAACTTGTGGAATCCAGTTAATATTTCCGAGGGAACAGCAAGTGAAGTTTTAAATTCATCAAACCCTAAACAGGATTTGTTTTTTATACAATAGATTAAAATGCAATTAGAACTCTTGGATGATTGGTTTAAAAACAAATACAATTCCCAAACTTTCTCTTCCAAACTTGAGTGTTGGACCTGGACCTTTAGACACAAAGTAAGAAACTCTTTGTTTCCTGTTGTTTACTCCAAATCAGAGTGAGAGATGTTTTGTTCACTTTCAGACTCAGGTCTTTATTCTGAATCAGTGTGAGAGTTGAAGCTGGATCTTTGTGTCTCTGCTGTGTGTCGTGTTGCTCAGAGTAAATGTTTCTTGGTGTCCACAGAGAGAAGAAGAGCAGTGATGTCTGTGAGGAGCAGCAGGACCAGGGTTCTCCATCAGGACTGCAGCAGCTTCTAGAGGAACATAAGAAGAGTCTGAGGAGGAGATGTGAAGGTGTGACTGAAGGAAGTGATGAAGCAGGAGGAGGAAGCCTCCTCAACAGGATCTACACTGAGCTCCACATCACAGAAGGACTCAGTGAGGAGCTTCAGAGGGAACCTGAGCTGAAGCAGCTGGAGACAGCTTCCAGGAAGGAGAGCCTCCATCACACTGCCATCAGGGTTCAGGACATCTTCAAAGCCTCGGCCCAGCAGCTCAGACACATCCGAGTGGTTGTGACCAGCGGCGTGGCCGGCAGCGGAAAAACCTTCTCGGTGCACAAGTTCACTGTGGACTGGGCCGAGGGCCTGGAGAACCAGGATGTCAGTGTGCTGGTTGTTCTCTCCTTCAGGGAGCTGAACCTGATCAGAGAGCAGCCGTACAGTCTTCTCACGCTGCTCCATGTTTTCTATCCGGCGCTCCAGAAGGTGACGGCAGAGGAGCTGGCTGTCTGCAAGCTGCTGTTCATCTTTGACGGTCTGGATGAAAGCAGACTTTCTCTGGACTTCAGCAACACCCAGCGGCTGGTTGACGTCTCCCAGCAGTCTTCAGTCAGCCTGCTGCTCACTAACCTCATCCGGGGGGATCTGCTGCCCTCGGCTCGGGTCTGGATCACTTCCAGACCTGCAGCTGCCAATCAGATCCCTCCATCATGTGTGGACAGACTGACAGAAGTGCGAGGCTTCACTGACGCCCAGAAGGAGGAGTACTTCAGGAGGAGGCTGAGTGATGAGGAGCTGAGCAGCAGAATCATCTCCCACATCCAGACCTCCAGGAGCCTCCACATCATGTGTGGAATCCCAGTCTTCTGCTGGATCACTGCTACAGTTCTGGAGCACATGTTGAGCAGCGAGCAGAGAGGAGAGCTGCCCCAGACCCTGACTGACATGTACTCCCACTTTGTGCTGGTTCAGACACACAGGAAGAAGCTCAAGTACCATGAAGGACCTGAGACGGGTCCACAGGAGCTGACAGAGGCTGACAGGGAGCTTCTTCTGAAGCTGGGCAGGATGGCCTTGGAACATCTGGAGAAAGGAAACATCCTGTTCTACCAAGAAGACCTGGAGCAGTGTGGTCTGGATGTGACTGAGGCCTCGCTGTTCTCTGAAGTTTGTTCTCAGATCTTCAAAAGAGAGTCTGTGATCTTCCAGAAAGCCGTCTACAGCTTCGTCCATCTGAGTGTTCAGGAGTTTCTGGCTGCAGTCTTCATGTTCCACTGTTTCACCAACAGGAAGACAGACGAACTGAAGACCTTCCTCAGAGAGGACCAGAAACTCATGCGACAAAAGAAAAAATCTTTTCGTGATAAGTTGTCAAAGTTATTCAAAGAGGATGATGGTGAGGATGATGGTGATGATGCTCTGTCATCTCTGGACGAGTTCCTGAAGAAAGTCCTGCAGAAATCCCTCAGAAGTCACAACGGCCACCTGGACCTGTTTGTCCGCTTCCTTCATGGCCTCTCTCTGAAATCCAACCAGAGACTCTTAGAAGGTCTGCTGGGTCGGACAGAGATCAGTCCAGAAACCATCCAGAGAGTCATCCAGAACCTGAAGGAGATCAACAGTGATGAAATGTCTCCTGACAGAAGCATCAACATCTTCCACTGTCTGATGGAGATGAAGGACCTCTCAGTCCATCAGGACATCCAGAAGCTCCTGAAGTCAAAGAACAGATCAGAGGAACTCTCTGAGATCCACTGCTCAGCTCTGGCCTACATGCTGCAGATGTCAGACCAGGTCCTGCCGGCATTGAATCTGAAGAAATACAAGACATCAGAGGAGGGACGACGGAGACTGATTCCAGCTGTGAGGAACTGCAGGAAGGCTGAGTGAGTCCACATGTCATCATGATCAATGTCTCAGTGATATCTGTCGAAAGTAGTTCCTCTCTGGAGATGTTCCTCAATCAGGCATTGATATTAACGCCTGTCCAATCATCCCGGACATGACAATATGTCTGTCAACTTGTTCAACCAGAGAAGTTGATCGTGCTGCACAAACTCCTGATGCTGTCTGGTTTAATAAGGGCAGTTAAATTTGATTTCACCTGCATTTGTCAAACTGTTGGGGTTGGGAGCAATGTGCATTGAATTTACTCCATAGTATCAGAAATTTGAGGCAATCAACTCACAGAGATGTGAGGAGCCATCAGCTCAAGTAGATGAGTCAACTGTTCTGCATCCGTACGGAATAAATTTAAAACTCTCTGCCTCCTGCTGAGCTGCTTCACATTCACATTGACTCATGCACGCCGTCAGCTGCAATTCGGCTTACGTCTTCATGGTGCAGTCTGCACAGAGCAAAATTCATGTTGTAGCCAAATATTTTTAGATTCATGCTGTACAGCATGGCATGTTGTGAACTTATAAGATTCTGAAAATCTCACAGTGGCCATCTCCTCATTTTTTCCCCCTTTATTTTGTGGCCGCATTTCTCCCCGTCTTTTTTGAAGACACATTCCATTTTGTTTTCCACTTGTTTGTAATCAAAGTATGTCGATGTATCATTTCTGTGCCTGGCCATGATCCCACCATAACTGCATCTAAATAACACCACGAGTCTGGACCAAGGAAGTAACATTGCCGGCATCTGCACTGTGAAACAGAAGCAGAATCGTAAATGCAGCAAAACATTAAAAATGTCATTTCGTCTTGTTTTAGTCAACGAAAATGAAGAGACATTTTAGCAGAGCTCCTATTTTCTAAACCGCATTTCATATTTTTTTATCCATCAACAATATTACATGATATGTTTTATTACAGTTGTTATCACGTAACCACGAGTTTCAGCTCATCTCGTTTTCATCATGTCATATAGGTTCATTGACGAGGATATCACGTCATAATTTTCAATGACAAAAGCAACACCAGTTCAGTTATAAATCCTTTACAAACTGTTAACTGCTGCTTAACCAGTCATTTATAGCTCATTAACAGTTTATTAATGGCCTATTAACTAGTTATAATGGATAGTTATACGTTACCAGAACATTCATGTGATAAACCATTAGATCATTAAAGCTAGGGTTGGCGATCTGAATGAGATACATTTTTTTAAATACTGGTTAAAATGATCTTTATGACCCGATGGGAAGCAATTCATAGCGTGTTTTTAAAGTAGAGTGGAAAATATCCGCTATCCACAGCAGGAGTAAAATGGGAAAAACAGCAACCAATAGTCTTGTCGGGACACTTTTTTTGAAACCAATCAAATCCCTTCGCCGTTCGACCTGCCCCCTGCGCGTACATGTCAATGGCGTGCACTGACCCTGGTTCAGTGCGCGCGTAGAAAGACAGCGCATCGTTGCAGAATGGTGGAGAAGAATGTTTAGGGGTTTACTTACCGTTGAGTGCACCATAACTTGGCGTAGTGCAAATAAAGAAAAACAAAGAAATGAAGCGCTGAGGACAGCGGTGCTCGTGCATGTAAGTGGGTGCGTTCCATTGGGGTGGGAGCTGGGTGGAGCTAGGCGGAGCCTTGGGGAGATGCTACATTTGTGCTACATGCTAGTTATCCAAGATCGCCAACCCTAGCTTTAAACTATCACTGAAATGATTTGTTTATTTTACACTTATTCAAATAAGGAAAACTATACATCATTCATAACACCAGTAAAAGGATGAAAGCTTGTTTCAGTGGCTGTGGTCGAGGACGGAGTGACCACATGTACATCTTGACTAGTAGGTCTACAAGAGAGCAAATGTCCATCAGCAGAGCCAACAGAGAGAGAAGATTCAAACTTCAACAACACAAATAAAGCACACGGTTCAGGTCAACAGCTAAAGTAACACAGAATGCTAATTTTGGGTGAGTTACTTTATTCGTCTGCCAAGTTCAAGTCAGCAGCCTCTTGTCTGAAGGACAAGAAGCTGAAAATGTTCATGTCAAGTTAGGCCTGGGCGATATGACAAAAAATGTTGTCACGATATAAATTTTCTTATCAGTCGATATCGATAATTATCACGATAATTGTCAAATCATTTTTTCTTTCAAATTTGAAGGCTGATTCTTGACCATGAGTGAAAGTTGACAAAACCAGATGCTGCTTTTGTAATTTAACCAGTCTTTAATGTCAGAACATGACAAACTACTACACAGCATTTCACAAATATGAGGAACATTGCACAAAATTAAAAGTTAAAATGCAGAACATTGCACGGTGCCCGAAAAAAATGCTGTAATGAGGGTTTGTTGCTGCGAGTGAGCACTGCAGAGCAGCAGCGCCGCCCCGCTCTGTGCCGCTTCGACGCGCCGTGTGAACAGCGCACTGCTCGGCATCGCTCGGCTAAAATCAAAATACCACCAAACAACTGAAGATGTGGGGCCTCTCTTGTCTACGATTCTTTCAGCATGCTTTGAGTGGGTCGGCTCGGTGTAATCCTCCGTCTCATCATCGCTCATTTTGGCTGTGGTGTTGTCCTTTAGCTTTCATGCTCTGTGCGAGCCGCTCTGGTCCTCCTCACCTTCTTCTTCGCTTGAATGTTGGTCGAGAACTAGCGTTCATGTCGCATTAGCGCCCCCCTTTCTCTGGTGTTTGGGTGGTGTAATTACAGTTTAAATCTATCGACTTTTATCGAACTTTTTTATTATTTCTATTGACAAAAATTATATTTCGATAATTATCGCTATCGTTTTATCGCCCAGGCCGATGTCAAGTCCTGTCAATGATCTGTCATGAAGAAACGTGGCTCAGCACTGTGTGTCAGGCTCTGAATGCACTGATCATACTTGTGATGAAGATCAGAGCTCAGTGATGATTTATATCTCTTCATGAGATCTGATGACTAGAAGAATCCTGAAAATGACCTCAGATAATCATTTTGATTGAAGACTTTTGAGTTGAACATTTTTGAATCAGAGAAAGAAACTCAGAACGAGGTGATTTAAGATCAATTCAAACTATTACACACACACACACACACACACACACACACACACACACACACACACGTTTGTACTTATATCGTTGTGAGGACACTCATTGACATAATGCATTTCCTAGCCCCTTACCCTAACCCTAACCATCATGCCTAACCCTAACCTATGCCCTAAACCTAACCTCAACCCAATTGTAACCCTAAATCAAAAACCAAGTCTTAACCCTCAAAAAGGCCATAAAAAGGCCTTTTGAAAAGTGAGGACCGGCAAAAATGTCCTCACTTTGCAAAAATGTCCTTACTCTGTTGGTGAAATACGAATTTTGGTCCTTACTTTTGGGTATGTACAAGAACACACACACACACACACAGATCATCCTGACACAGAATGAATTGGATTCAAACCCACAACCTTCCTGCTCTGAGGCACTAACCTTTACTCCACCATGTGGCCCGTCAGACTTCGCTCTGACGGGCCACATATCTGAAGCTCTGATGTCAAACAGTCCAACCAAAGTGTCCTCTCTCATAACGTCCTGTCCTCTCTGTGTCTCATTACAGACTTCATGACTGTGAATTCTCTGATTCTCACTATGAAGTGATCTCCTCAGCTCTGAAGTCTGACCCCTCCCATCTGAAACATCTGGACCTGAGTCGCAACATGCTGCAGAATTCATCAGTGAAGATTCTGTGTTCTGGACTGGAGAGTCCAAACTGTAACCTGGAGACTCTGAGGTCAGTTCACTGTCTGAAGTTAGAATCTGTTGGAGTCAAATGACTGAGAGGAGTTTAGGAGGATTCCAGATGTTGGAGGGACAGAGAGTGGACTGAGCTCTGCAGCATGTTAATGATCAGCATGTTGATGAGAGCTGATCTCCTCCTGGTGGCTTCAGCTGTTTGGACTTTACATTTCTAAACTCTTCCAGTCTGAACCTTCTTCAGCTCTCAATGACTTCAAATGGTAAATGGTAAATGGTCTGCACCTTTATAGCACTTTTCCTCTGCATTAGCAGACCTCAAAGCACTTTACACTGCATGAACACATTCACCCATTCACACACACATTCACACACCAGTGGTGGCGGCCGCCTTGCAAGGCGCTCAGTCCATCCACTGGGGGCAATTTGGGGTTCAGTGCCTTGCCCAAGGACACTTCGACATGCAGACAGGGGGAGACAGGAATCGAACCAACAACCTCCAAATTGCAAGACGACTGCTCTCCCCACTGAACCACAGCCGCCCCAACATCAAACTTTATCCTCTAATCTGACTTCTTTCTCTCTTTATTTAGTTTGAGGAACTGCAGCTTGTCAGAGATCAGCTGTTCTTCTGTGGTCTCAGCTCTGAAGTCCAACCCCTCCCTCCTGAAACATCTCAAACATCTGGACCTGAGTGGGAACCAGCTGCAGGATTCAGGAGTTGAGCAGCTGTGTGGTTTTCTGGACAGTCCACTCTGCAGTCTGGAGTATCTGTGGTCAGTTGACTGTCTGTCACTGTTGTAGAAGGAGAAATGTTTGTCAGCAGCTGTGATCTGAGACTCTTATCCTGCAGAGAGCGATTTGAATGAGCACAGCAGCAGGTTACTGATGTGTGTGGACTGGGGCTGTCAAAATTGACAATAACGTGGTAATTCCAATTCCTATTGACCCCACAAATATATTTGACAAGGGGTTTAATTCATTTGCGTTTTGTGCCCCTCGTCTCGCACCGTAGTTTGGGAAACTGAGAGGTCTGTGATGTGATACGGCACACTCCTGTACAGTAGGTGGAAGTGTGCCCCTTAAAGCTGTTTGCGATCCTTCAAAACAGGAGGAGAAGCAGTTTGGAAAAATCAGACATATGTTTTGAGTGGTAGCGAGTGGCTCCTCCACAAGATGGCCACCACAACGTGAAAGCAGCGTCTCTGTATCTGATGTCTGTGGTGAGTTGGATGAGGAACAGAGAGGAATAAGTAGGCTGTGAGATTCTTTTCTTTTCGGAATTCTCCAGGTAATTCTCTTCAGTTACTGACCAAAAGGATTTGCTGCTTCAGGAGTCTGTTATTGTGAGGCATGAGCTCAATCAGTTTGAGTAGAAAAATGTTTGGAAAACGGGAAATGTAGCTGGTTGGACACTACATGGTCAGATCATTACTAAATGATATTCCTTTCAGGTCAAAATGTTCTTTCGGCCTATTTTTTGAGCCTGCAGAATGTTTGAGGTTATGTGGAGATTATTCTGGACAGTATTTGATATTGTTCTGGACTGTGGCAACAACAATAAACATGCATTTACATAAAGGAAAGAATTTTTGTCCGGCCCCATGTTGACAAGAGTATTGAGAAGTTGAAAATGTTCCCTTTAATGGACAGAGACACTTTAAATCAAGGACCGTGACATTGCCTGGTGTGGAGCCAGGCTTGGGGTTGGGGCTCACAAGAACCTGGTGGCCGGGCCTTTGCCCACGGGGCCCGGCTGGGCTCAGCCCGAAGGAACAATATGGGCCCACCCTCCGGTGGACCCATCACCCGCTGATGGAACCATAGGGGCAGGGTGCATTGTGGATTGGGTGGCAGCCAACGGCAAGGTGATCGGCAAACTGATCCCCAGACACAGAGACTAGCTCTAGGGACATGGAATGTCACCCCGTTTGGGGGAAAGTAGCCTGAGCTTGTGAGGGAGGTTGAGAGGTACTGGATAGATATAGTCGGGTACACCTCTATACACAGCCTGGGCTTTGGAACCCAATCTCTCGAGAAGGGCTGGACTCTCCTCTTCTCTGGCTTTGCCTGCGGTGAGAGGCGGCGGGCTGGTGTGGGTTTGCTTATAGCCCCACAGCTAAGCCGCCATGTGTTGCAGTTCACCCCAGTGAACAAGAGGGTTGCATCCCTGCGCCTTCGGGTCGGGGATAGGTGCCTCACTGTTTTCTCGGCTTACAGTCCGAACAGTAGTGCAGAGTACTCGGACTTCTTGGAGTCCCTGGGAGGGGTGCTGGACTTTGCTCCAACTGGGGACTCTATTGTTCTCCTGGGGGGCTTCAACGCCCACATGGGAAGCGACAGTGAGGGGTGTGATTTGGAATCCACGGCCTCACTGATATGAACCCGAGTGGTGTTTTGTTATTGGACTTCTGTGCTAGCCACAGTTTGTCCACAACGAATACCATGTTTTAGCACAGGGGTGTCCATAAGTGCACTTGGCACCAGGACACCCTTGGTTGGAGGTCAATGATTGACTTTGTTGTCGTGTTATCTGACCTCTGGCCATGTGTTTTAGACACTCGGTTGAAGAGAGGAGCAGAGCTTTCGACCGATCACCACCTGGTGGTGAGTTGGATTCGCTGGCGGAGGAGGAAATTGGACACTTGGCAGACCCAAACGTGTTGTGAGGGTCTGCTGGGAACGTCTGGCAGAACCGACTGTCAGCAAGGTTTTCAGTTCCCACCTCCAGGAGAGCTTCTCTCATGTCCCAAGGGACATTGAGTCAGAGTGGACCGTGTTCTCCAACTCCATTGTCGAAGCGGCTGCTCAGAGCTATGGTCATGATGTCTCCTTTGCATGTCATGGTGACAACCTCCGAACCCGGTGGTGGACACCGGAAGTAAGGGCTGCCATCAAGCTGAAGAAGGAGTCCTATCGAGCCTTGTTGGCTCGTGGGACTCCAGAAACAGCTGACGGGTACCGGCAGGCCAAGCGCACTGCAGTCCAAGTGGTTGTGGAGTCCAGAACTGGGGTCTGGGAGGAGTTTGGGGAGAAGGACTACTGGTTGGCCTCGAAGAAATTCTGGCAAACCATCTGGCACCTCAGGAGGGGAGAGCAGGTCTCCACCAACACCGTTTACAGTTGAGGTGGGGAGCTGTTGACCTCAACTGGGGATATTATAGGACAGTGGAAGGAATACTTCGAGGACCTCCTCAATCCCGTTGCCACGTCCTCCATGGAGGAAACAGAGGCCGAGGTCCCAGAGGTGGACTCGTCCATCACCCAAGCTGAAGTCATGGAGGTGGTTGGTATGCTCCTCGGTGGCAAGGCTCCGGGGGTGGATGAGATTCACCTGAGTACCTTATGTCTCTGGATATGCAGGGACTGTCTTGGTTGACACGTCTCTGTAACATCGCGTGGCGGTCAGGGACAGTGCCTCTGGATTAGCAGGTCATGGCGGTTCCCCTTTTTTAAAAGGGGGACAGGAGGATGTGCTCCAACTATAGGGGGATCACACTCCTTAGCCTCCCTGGGAAGGTCTATTCCATTGTACTGGAGAGGCGGATTCGACCGATTGTTGAACTTCTGATTCAAGAGGAACAATGCGGTTTTCGTCCTGGTCGTGGAACACTGGACCAACTCTGTACTCTCCATGGGGTGCTCGAGGTTTTCTGGGACTTTGCACAACCAGTTTACATGTGTTTTGTGGACTTAGAGAAGGTGTTCAATCGCATCCCTCGTAGTGTCTTGTTGGGGGTGCTTTGGGACTACGGAGTCTGGTGCGACTTGTTAAGGGTTGTCCAGTCTGTTGTTGAACTCAAGCAGGTCTGCCCTTTGTCACCGGTTCTGTTCATAATCTTTATGGACAGAATTTGTAGGTGCAGCCACGGGCCAGACAGAGTGTGTTTTGGGGACCACAGGATTTCATCTTTGCTTTTTGCAGATGATGTTGTTCTGTTGGCTCCATTGAACCTGCACCTACAGCATGCACTGGGGCAGTTCGCAGCCGAGTGTGAAGCGACAGGGATGAGGATCAGCACCTCCAAATCTGAGGCCATTTTCCTCAACCAGAAAATGGTGGCTTGCTCCCTTCAGGTCAGTGGAGAGACTCTGGCCCAAGTGGAGGAGTTTAAGTATCTTGGGGTCTTGTTCACGAGTGCGGGGACAGATGGAGCATGAGATTGACAGGCGGATCGGCGCAGTGGCTGCAATGATGCGGTCATTGTATCGTTCCGTTGTGGTGAAGAAAGAGCTGAGCCGAAAGGCGAAGCTCTCTATTTACTGATCAGTCTACATCCCCACACTCACCTATGGTCATAAGCTTTGGCTCATGACCGAAAGGACAAGATCCCGGATACAAGCGGCCAAAACTAGTTTCCTCCGCAGGGTGGCTGGGCGCTCTCTTAGAGATAGGGTGAGGAGCTCAGTCACCAGGGAGGAGCTTGGAGTACAGCTGCTACTCCTCCATATCGAGAGGAGCCAGCTGTGGTGGCTCGGGCAGCTTTTTAGGATACCTTCTGGCTGCCTCCCAGGGGAGTTGTTTTGGGCATGTCCCTCCAGTAGTAGGCCCCGGGGAAGACCCAGGACACGCGGGAGAAGCTGTGTCTCTCAGCTGGCCTGGGAACGCTTTGGGATCCTCTCAGAAGAGCTGGAGGAAGTGTCTGGGCATCGGGAATTCTGAGCATCCCTACTTAGACTGCTGCCCCCACAATCCATTCCCAGATAAGTGGTAGAAATGGAGAATGGATGGATGGATGAACATTGGGAGTAGATGGAAAAATGTGCAATCAATTTGCGATTATTCGAGATTTAACTATGGGCAATCATACAAATAATCGCGATTAAATATTTTCATCAATTGACAGCTCTAGTGTGGACATGAGGAGGTGTGTGACTGTTGTGTTGACATGTTAATGATTTGAGTGATGACGATCCACAACAACAGAACAGCTCATTGGTCAGGAGACAGTAATGTGGAGCAGCACATTTCTCCATCAACACATCTGAATGGTTCCTCCTCATTGATTCTGCTGCTTTCTTTCTTTACTTAGGTTGTGGAACTGTAAGATGACAACGATCAGCTGTTCTTCTCTGGTCTCAGCTCTGACGTCCAACCCCTCTCTACTGAAACATCTGGACCTGAGTAGGAACCAGCTGCAGGATTCAGGAGTTGAACAGCTGTGTGGTTTTCTGAAGAGTCCATTCTGCAGTCTGGAGGATCTGAGGTCAGACTCCATGTTGGTTTGTGTCATGGGAAGGTTGTGTTGACACTGACTTGCAGACATCATTCTGATCTGACAGTGATCTACACTAAGGATTTCCATGAGCACAAACTAAGCAAACTCTTGACTTGTTGACTTTATGTCAAGTCACCTTGGCTGTTGACATTTCCTCCACTGGACTTGCTTTTGTTTGCTTCTGTTGGTCAGTTCAGATCAAGTCAGTCACAATAGTTTTGTTTCATATATTTTTAATTGATCAGCAAACCAAAGTATAATGGCATTTACATGAAATCACATTTCTACATCTTTCTTGTTTTTAGTTTTATATTAGGGCTGCATGGTATACATGGTATGACGGTAGAAACAATATAAATTTGGCCACGGAAGAGATTTGCGTTCTACCGTGATACCGTCATCTCACCTGATACAGTTTAACTGCTACTGCTACATAAATAAAATGTGATGAAACGATCGTTCAATCCTTCTGTTTTACTGAAAATCGGTGCATCGCATCATTGAACATGTTACAGCTTCTTCCGGCACACGAATTTCCTCCTATTAACATTCTTTTTCTAACAACATGCAGAGAGAGCCTGCACTTCAGGGGCCATCCTTTCGTAAGGTAGACAGTTTGGTTACAGAGGGAAGAAAGATTGGTATGCACTGAGATAGACAGGAGAATCGAGGGAGTATATTAATTTTAATACAGTTGACTCGAGCCACCAGTGAAAGGTTCAGCAAAGACCAACGGTCAACATCTTCTCGAATTCGGGACAATAGCGGAGCAAAATTAGCACCATATAAATTTGAAAATTTGTCTGTAACGCAAATTCCAAGATAAGAGAATTCATGAAAAGCAATTTTGAATGGAAAGGTACTTAGTGGGAAAAGTCTTTTTTTTTTTTTTTCCCTTGTCCTGTTCGGCAGCTGGGGCGTGCAATATTGTATGATTGTAGCCTTTTACTATCCGAACAGATTTTAATGTTAGCAGCAGGACGAGACCGAGTCTCCTCCTGCTGCTGCCTTTATTTAAAGCTGGCATCCGGCATGGCTGCCGGACAGGACCGGGACGGAAACGCTCAGAGAGCAGGGACAGAAAGAGAGAAAGATAAAGAGAGGGAGAACGGGGGGGGGGGGGGGCACAACCTATGTACAAAGTCACAATACAAAACAGGCGTCACTTACCACATCACACGTCACCTACCTGCGCCCCAAGTTCACATACATTTTTTTTTCCTTTTTTTCCGAACCATATTAGTGAACAGACCAGGCCACAAAAATAAAAGGAGGTGTAGGGGAGGAAGGAAATGCAAGGACACCACAAACCGTTTTTTTTTTTGTTTTTTTTTTGAATATAGCTAGTAGTAACTAGTAGTAAACTCGGGGCGTGCATCAAGAGAGGTCTGCTACAGATTATTATTCCATTATTCTAACCACCACAAGAAGACAAGGTAACCGAGTACGTGAAGAGTGATTAAAGATCAACGTGATCATGTGAATATGATGGTGACAGTGATGGTGATAGTGATCATGCATATATGACCTCTGAGAAGGCCAGAAGCAGGCCAGAGAGGCCCCTCAGAGCCCAGACAGCCGGCAGACATCACAGAGCCCGGATCCAAGCCGCCCCCCCAGGCAGACGCCCACGCTCCGGTCCAGAAACGGGGCAGAGGAAAGCCCCGGCCGGGGACCCCGGCAGTCCCGGGGCCCGGGCCCCGCGGAGCCACGACCGGCAGGAGCCGGTCCACCCCGGGCGCCGGACGCCCGGGGCGGGCAGGGCCGAGAGCCCGAGGCCCAAGAGCCCAGGAGCCAACCCTCCACCCAGGCGGGGGGCCATGACCCACCCGGGAGAACCAGCCCACACGGGCGGCTACCCACCCCAGGCCAGTACACCCCCCAGCGCTCCGGCCATGCACCCCGAGATCCAGGGCATCACCCCCCCACCCCACGACCCCCACCCGGAACCCACCCTCCCGTCCACCGCCCGGCCCACCCCTCCCACCCCCTGTCCTCTCCCGCCTCACTCCCCCCCGCCCCAACCCAACACTCATACCCACTCACTCATACTGACACACACACATGCACACACACAACCACTCATCCCTAAAACAAACGCAGACACACACACACTCACATTCCAACACACTCACACACTCTCACGCACACGCTAACAAGCACACACACACACACACACACACACACACACACACACGCACACACACACACGCACACACAGTCCATCCTACCCCAAACACACTCACATTCCCGCGTCATCCAACTGTCACATCCTGTGGGAGACACCCCCGGAAGGCAAGGGAACACCGAACCCCACATCCAGGACCCCCCGCCACCCACAACTGCCGCCCCCACCCCCCCACCCCACCGCCGCAGACAGGTATGCACCCCCCAGAGCCAGCAGCCCCCCAAACCACAGCCGCTCCGAACCCCCGGCCTGTGGGGAAAACAACAGCCCCCCCCGCCCCACCCCCCACCAGAAGGAATCCGGAAACGGGGGTGCAGAAGACCCCATTGCCCTCCCTCCCCCCCCTCCGTCTCGTGAGTGTTGATGGAATATATGTTGTTTGCGATTAAAATTTGAGGGTCAGTAACCACACCGTGCCGCGAGTGAGGCCAGACGAGCAGTCTCATCCACCTGAACAGGCCCACCCCCGACACGGCGCGCCAAGACCCCCCGACGTGTGTGTTTGTATGTATTTGGTCATGTTAGATGACTAAGTGCAATTAAGACTGAGAGGCGAGCCATTGAAGCGTGCAGTGATTGGGGCCACTTAGATGGCCCCCTCCACCACACCCAACTTGATAAGCCCGCCTCCCAAAGCCCTACGTGTGTGTGCATGAGAGCGGGGGGAGAGGGGGGTCCGGGGATGCCGCAGCACCCCCGTCACCCAGGAACCCCCGATGAAGGACAGGGCCAGGAGCGCCACCCCCCCCCCCCCCAGGACCAGGGCGGACAGCGACTATGGCCAGAGAGCCACCGACCCAAGAAGCACACACCCATCATGCATCAGGAGGAGTGAAGGTGAGGACAGACAGGGGGGAGCAGAAGGACCCAGACCCAGGGCCCACCGCCCCCAGGCCCACCGGGGCCACCCCCCACAGGACACCGCACTCTCTCATACATAGCTCCAATCGCCCACACATATACACCCACACGTACAGACATACATACATACTTACAGATACACACCCACACACACATACATACCCCGCTCACAGATACATACCCATACACACTTACACATAGTCACACACATGCACATACATATCCAGATACACACCCACACACTCACATACACCTACATAAATACCCACACATACAAAAACATATATACATACTCACACATACACACCCACACACATATACACATACACGTACACGCACCTTCCCCAACCCCCTATCTACCCCCCCATCCACCCCGCCCAGTCCCCACCACCCACCCACCTCCCCCCACCCATCCACCCCACCCCCCTGTCCCCCACCACCACAACCACCCACCCCGATGCCCTGAATTCCGGGGCAGCAACCAGACACCAGGGCGCGCACCGACCCAGGCCGCGGCAGCACGCCCGAGCCGACCGGCCCCCCCAGCCAGGTCGACCCCCTCACCCTCACGGAAGGAGAGAGCCCCCAGGCACCAGGGCCCAGGGCCCCCAGCCACACCCGCCCCAGGACACCCCGGCCGCCCGGACATGAACCGGCACCCGCCGACCCCGGCCCCCCGGGGCCCCCGCCCCACCGCCGCCAGACAGCCCCAACAACCGGCGGCCCCCCCACCCCCAATCCAAACCAAACACGAAGTGGGAAAAGTCTAGCGTGATTATTAATAGGAAATAATTCAGTTTATACCCCGATATATTGCCAAAATCCTCCAACGTAGTGAGAATGGCTGGAACAGAGACCGATAGGTTAGATATATATAAAAGAAGATCATCTGCATAGAGAGACACCTTCGGTTCAACATTATTTCTGGTAATACCTTTTATGCAGGGGTGTGATCGCAGGGTTATGGACAAAGGTTCAATGGCGACTGCAAAAAGTAAGGGACTAAGAGGACAGCCCTGTCTTGGTGAGCGAGATAAGGGAAAATATTCAGAATAGATGTTGTTCGTCCTGATTGAGGCTTGCGGAGAAGAGTAGGGGAGAGCGGGGTAATTTGTGCCAAGGGGCAAGTAGTGCCACCCCTATTATTTAGAAAACCATAGTAGTTTTTGGTCATGTGACCACATATTTTTGAAGAGGCGTCCATTCCGCTCATCTTGCAAAAAAAGGGAGACACATAGCTTGAGAGGTAAGCACATTTAAGTTTAAAAAACATTTTTTTGCCCTCCAAAGTAAAATTTCTATGTTTAAGGTTTTTTGATTGCTGTGTTTGAACAATTATAGAAAACTTTGAAAACATTTCACACATGTTTTACTGCTTTATTAAGCTACATCATGAGTCTATACAGTTAACATGATGCTAGCTCAGAACAGCTGGGGGATGCATTTTTTTCAAAATGGTGGGCCTGGGGTAATTTGTGCCAAAGGACCTGGGGTAAGTTGTGCCACTGGCACAACTTAACCTAACTTGTGATTATTTACTATACATTACTTTTTTTGAATGTACTGTTATTGTACATCTTATTCTTCCATTTGATCACTAAAACTGTGTCATTCTTAATTTCAGATCAGAATCCATCATGTCACGCAGATACAAAAGGAAGACAGACAGGGCTCCAACTTTTCAAAGTTTCTGAAGCAGGTTAAGAGGCCTGTTGATGGAAAGTCCATCTTCACATTTAGAGAGAATGATGAAGGAGTCATCCCTTGAGGTGATGTGCTTAAAAAATTTCCCCCACCATAAAAGCGTGGTGATTGAGCCAGAAGGGAGCGCAAGTTCATATTCCACTGCAGCATTGACAAGTGGAATGTCCAGTAGTAGGTCGAATCTGTGAAGATATTCAGACGCAGTCAGGTGCTCATTTTTGATTTTTGATTTTGTTCTTAGCATGTGTTCATGTGGCACTAGGCCTTGTTGAAGCAAATTGGCCTTTGATTATGTTAAAACTTTAAATAAGCATTAAAAAAGTAGTTTTGTATTTAATTTGTCTTGTTTTTATCTAGCATTGTCATTTTTATATAAACTTTATTTCAGACAGTTGGTCCATATGAAAAATACAAAAAACATTACAAAACACTAAATTTTTGATATTAAAAGTATCTTTTTTACTTCAGTTATCAGTGGCACAATTTACCCCAGTGTATTCTGACTAATGGCACAATCTACCCCGCACTTGGGGTAAGTTGTGCCACAAAACTACTTTTTTTTCCAAAGCTATATTTCTCACACAGTTTATTTAAGATCCAAAGCGATTGCTCCCAGGGAAGCACAACATCCTAAACTGTATGAACATATTTTAGTTGCAGGCATTCCTGTTATCCCCGTGTGTAAAAGGAACTTGAAGTAAAAATTGGCACTACTTACCCCACTCTCCCCTAAAGCAATTTAATCCATGTAACAAAATTATTTCCAAAACCAAATTTCTTTAATGTATAGAAGAGATAATCCCATTCCACTCGATCAAAAGCTTTTTCAGCATCAAGAGAGATCAGAGCTTGCTGAGTGTCGGAGGAAGTATGTGTGTAGATTGTATTGAATAGGCGTCGAAGGTTAGAGAAAGAGTATCTTTTCTGGATAAAGCCTGTCTGGTCTGAGGAAATGATCGATGGAAGAACTGATTCTAATCTAAGAACAAGGAGTTTGGACAGAATTTTAAAATCTACATTAAGTAGGCTTATTGGACGATAACATTTACAGTCTAAAGGGTATTTTCCTTTTTTAAGGAGAAGGGAAATGGAAGCTTGATTTAAGGTCTGAGTAAGATAACCTGTAACAAATGATTCTTCGTACATATCCTTTAGTAGTGGAGCCAATTTATGCCAGAACTTTTTTTATAAAATTCTGGTGGGAAGCCATCTGGTCCTGGACATTTCCCATTTTGCAAAGATGCTGCTGCAGTATTAAGCTCTGACATAGTAATCTGTTTTTCTAAAGTTTTACACTGTAAAGAATTTCACTGTAAAAAAAAACAGTAAAATACTGGCAGCAGGGACGCAAGTATTTTACTGTTTTTTTTTACAATGCACCTACTGTAATTTAACAGTATAGTACTGTATTTTGAATTACAGTATATTACCATAGGATAACAATGGGTGGTGTGGTAATTTTACAGCACATCTACTGTTATTTTAGCAGTATACTACTGTATTTTGGATTACAGTACTTAACAGTAGGATAACTCTGTTATGGTAATTTTACAGTAAACACAAGTTTATTCACAAAGAACATTAAATTTGCTATTTTACATTTAATTTCTATAAATCCCCACAAATTAAAAAAAGTAGCTTATAACATCACACAGGGCTTTTGAAATTCTGGACTGAACAGCAAGTCAATCTGGACCCATGTCCATCCAACCTCATGTTTATCACCACAGCAGGAAACGTCCACAAGTCCGACTATTAACACAGAAGACGTGACTTTTCTTTTATTTCACTTAAATTGTATACCTTCTTGCGCTTGTGCTTCTACCAGCCGATCACAAACGCATCCAAAAACAACTGAAGAAAAGTAGCAGTTGAGGCGAGCAGAGGAGATGGAGGAGAGCACAGAGCGAACAACGCAACGACCCCTTACTCTGATGCTGTTTTCAAGAATCAAGAACTGACAGAGTACAGAGCGCTCACACTAACGCTGTTTCCCAGAATAATCAAAAGTGAACTGATTTAATATTGATTAAATGTTATTGCCAATCATTCCTGAACTCTGAACTTGAATAAAAATCAGACCAGACCTTTAAGTAGCACGTTTGAGAACCCCAGGTATAAAACAAGAGAATATATATTCCATAACATTCTTGTACTTTATTACAAGCCCTCCGCAGACTTTGTAATATAACATTTAGAAAATTTGTATTACAAAAAAGAAAAGGTATCCATTACCTATTTGGAATACACTGTACATAATAAAATCCTCAATGAATGGCTTTACTAATAAGCATAAGTTCAGACAATGCATTAAAATAGCACCAAGAACAGTGAAACAGAACACTCCAGCTTGTGAACAAGTCTTTTGTACGTGTCGATGTGAACAATAACAAGTGGAGAAAGAGAAGAGAAGGAGAAAGACAGTGAACAGTGAGAGGATTTGACTGCAGCTTTTGACTGGTATCCTCCATCACCGATGACTAGTGCCTGTAAAACAGACAGACAAACAAAAATTTAGCAACACAACGTCACTGGTAAAATATAAAAATTTGAAACAGACCAGCGGAAGCATGAGGGGACAGAAAAGGGCTAGAGCAATAAACTGTGAAAAGTGTGAGGAAGAGAGAACAGCCAGAGACAGAACGGAGAGAGAGTGGTTATTTGGTCGTTATAGTTTAGGGAGGGAGGTTACCTCTTACTTGGGCTAAGTTACAGAGCTTGCTTTTCCAATTTTAGCAGCCTGACCAGGTGAAACAGACCTAATGAAACAAGCTATTATTTATTATGTCAACTGTTCAATAATCATGCAGACAAACAATCATGGACACTGGCAGTGTTTTGAGATTCAAAGTAAGTTTACCTCGTTGGTTGAAGTCCACATGGAGAGCTTGGAATGATGAAGAAGCTGTGCTGTCCAAAGTCAGGTTCAGAAATATCCTGTCACATCTTCTCACTCAAAAATAACTTGAGTAATGTGAAAAGTTTGATGAATAATGAAGTGTGGCATCAAAACAGAAACATAAGCCCATAATTATCAGTAAGATGCTGATGGATAGTGACACAACTTGTGAAAGAAAATGGTTCCCATCTCCACCACTTGACAGAAAATACTGTTTTATACTGTTAAATTACAGTTATCTACTGTTATTGTTAACTGACCGATTTTACCGTTAATTTACATGCTGTGGATGGACATTTAACAGTATTTTACATTTATTACAAAAAACAGTAAGATACTGTTGTAAATTCACCATAAATTTACAGAAATGTGTTACAGTGTAACCACTGTGTCCTTGATAGGGAAAATTGCCAGATGATCAAAAAAAAACATCAAAATCAGGTGTTGGTGTGTGGTCAGATGAATATAGGGAACTATAAAAGTTTTGAAATATAGAATTGATTTCATTTGGATCCGTGGTTTTACCTGAATTTATCTGCAACTCCAAAATATATTGAGAAGAAGCTCGCTGACGTAGCTGGTGTGCTAGTTGTTTGCTGGCTTTGTCACCATGTTCGTAGACCTGGGTCTGAGTTTGCTGAAGAAGTTCAACTGTATGGTGTGTCAATATGGCAATATGTCAATATGGCATCGACTTCAGCTTGTAATAACAGACGTTCTTTATATATTTCTGGATCTTGGTAATTAGCATAACATTGGTCCAATTGGGTTATGCGTTTTCTGAGTTCAATCAATTTTTCCTGTCGAATTTTCTTCTTATAACTACAATAGGAAATGATCTCCCCTCTAATATATGCTTTTAGAGTTTCCCAGAGTAATAATGCTGAAACTTGTGGAGCTTTGTTCTGACTCACAAAAAAATCAATTTGATAAGATATAAAGTTAAGAAAATCTTAATTTGATAATAGACGAGAATTAAAACACCAGGATCTGCATGTTGAGACTAAATCCTTGAAAACTATGGTCATAGAGATTTGGGGCATGATCTGAAATACTGATGACATCATTACTGCATTCAGACACAGATGACAACAGTCTGTCATCTAGTAGAAAAAAATATATGCGAGTGAAGGTATGGTGGACATGTGAAAAAAAGGAATACTCCCGTTTGGTTGGATCACAGGAACGCCAAACATCAGCTACTCCAAACTCCCTCATAAAAGACTGTATTACTTTGGACGATTTAGAGGGTGGACATGCTTTAGGTGAGGATCGATCCACCTGGGGTTCCAGCCAACAGTTAAAATCTCCTCCTAGTATTAGATAATTGGTGGACAGATCAGGCATGTTTGAAAAGAGGCGTCTGAAGAAACCATCATCGTCACAGTTGGGGGCATCGATGTTGGCTAAGATTACAGCAGTGTTCTGAATATGGCCTGTAACTATGATAAATCTGCCATTAGGGTCACAGATGGTATATGAGTGAACAAATGAAATGGACTTATGTAGCAGAATGGCTGCTCCCCTAGATTTTCCCTGAAATGATGACTGATGGATCTGGCCGATCCATCCTCTCCTCAGCTTCAGTTTACCTGAAGCTTTAAGATGGGTTTCCTGCAAAAAAAAAACAAAAAAAAAAAAAAAAAACTTGGGCATCCAGTTGGTGCAGAAAATGGAGCACCTTGCTGCGTTTTATAGGGTTATTAAGACCCTTACAATTAAAACTAACACATTTAATTTTGCCCCCAGTTGAAATCTTTTTCAAGTTGAGTCATAGTTGATGCATAGGCCCAAGACTGACTGTTACGTCCCCCCTTTAAGATGTTACAAGTGGCTAAGCTAGGAGCGGGGGGGGGGGGACGCAACACTTATGTGCAGGCCTACTGGACGGATGGAAACTAAGCTTCAGGTGGTGTGCGGGCAAAAACAAGGTGCAGTACAAGCAAACTTGGGTGGCCTTTTCCAAAGGAAAAGGGGAATTTATATAACAAAGGATATAATTCAACAGAAGCAGTATTACAAACAAATTTAGAAGTTACAACAAAAATACCACAACTCTGCCAGCAGGCTTTAAAACAACGAGCTGGCAAAAGGCAAAAATGAGGGAGAGCTAACAGAGGGCAGGAGGACATAGGAGAAGGGCCCTGTGGGCGGTGCCACTAAACACAAAAACCCTAACTTCCCCTACACCTCGACCCTGTGACCCTAACTACCTTAACCAGTGACTAGCCCTAACTAACTAGCTAAACCTGAACCTTACCTGCCTGCTACAGAAGATCGTGGCAGCCACCCACGCTTACCTCGTGTGTATAGACAGGATTTTTCCTACATGCAGAAATATAGACCCCGGGGTGTCTTACCTGGAGCCCTTCTCCAAGCAAGAAGACAATACAGAAAAATGGGCGAAGACTACAAAACACTAGGTGGGGGCAGGTAGGTTTTAAGAAAAATAGGCCCACAAACAATAGTCTGGCAAAGGAGGGAAAAACAAGAAGTCTCAAAACTTCAGACAAAGTGTCAAAAAGCTCTCCACAAGATCAAGTAATCTCTCCCTCTCACACAGACAGACAAACACAGGAACAAAGCAATATATAGGGGCAGGACTGGAGGATGATTGGTTGATTTGCTGATGGGTTGATTGGAGACAGGTGTCCAGGATGGCTGCTGGCTGGAAAGGTGAGGTCTTGGCTGAAGGCTGGGAAAGGAAGGAAAAATGCCACGACTGGACACCTGGGGGAGACAGACATGATCATACACTGACACATGAAGGCAGCAGCCATAACACTGACATATTAGACTGCAGTGTGCTGAAAAGCTTTGTCTGACTGTGGCCAAAACAGAGAGAGAATAGAGAAAGAGAGAAAAAAAAGGGAAGAGAAGAGAAGAAAAAAAAGGGACAGACAATAAAAACAAGCTGAGAAAAGAAAAACAAAATTTAAAAAAAAAAACAACCCTCCCACAAGAACTTTGGCAGAAGCATCTCCATAAGGGATGCGTGCTCCCTCCCCTCCCATTATCTAAACAGAAAACCTCTGACATGCTCTGTAGTTCCATTGGCAACTACTTAGTGACCTAATGAAAATCCAAAGCTACAACTAAGGCATTGGGACTGTAGCAGAATATTTAACAGTTTAACAGTGCACATTGTGAATTACTTAACAATGTAACTTGATTAGCCAGAAAATGAATCCAATTACAACCAAAACGCATTGCCCACTGGCAAGAATACACCCAAATATAACTGTACCCACTAGCATCTATTTATTCAATCAGTCACACAATAAAGGATACAGAAACAATAATTAAAAAGAGGAATAAAAAGAAGAGAAAGAAAAAAAGCAAGTAGAAGATAAATGTTTTAGACAAGCACAAAATTAGAATAGTCTTCTGAAAAGTTTACACTTTACTCTCCTTTGAATGCTTTGTAAATAAATGAAAAGAGCAGAAATATATATGTATATATGTATGTATTTATACACATACATACATACATACATACATACATATATATGTGTGTGTGTGTATATATATATATATATATATATATATATACACATACATACATATATATATATATATATATATATATATATATATATATATATATATATACACACACACACTGAAATATTCTCATAAGGACACTAAATTTAGGTAAAGAACATCATAGCAGCTTTTGATATCACAAAATAGGGTGCGTTATGAAGTTATGGTTCTTATAGTATATTGATTATGCTATAAAGAACAGCAATATCTTGAACCCTTAAAGATATTAATCACTGGAGAGGGGTGTGAACAGTCCAAAAACTGCACCACTGTAGGGGGTGTGCATAAGCATGAACAGGTAACAATACAGACAGCAACCCATCAAAAATAAGTATTTGGAGCATTAAAAACTCAAGTAAAATAGTCACAGGCAACATAGGAAGCTCACCGGGTTAACATGCTGGTGTTGGACAAAGTCCAAGAGGCTAATTCAGCCGAGCGGCGCATCTGGAGGGACTCCCTTTTTGACCTGTTTTTTAATGAAGTCTGATGCCAAAGATGGGTCTTCAAACCTCTGTGTCTGGCCTCCCGGGAGTGTAATGCGCAGTATCGCTGGGTGGAGAAGTCCAAACTTGATGTTGGGACAGGCGTGGAGCTCCCTCTTCACGCTAGCAAAAGCGGCCCTCTTCTTAGCAACTAGCGGCGTATAATCCGGGAAGATGGAAATCCTCTTCCCCATGTGCTAAAGAGGGGCCGCTTCTCCAGCTCTGCGCAGTATTAGGTTCCGCGTTTGAAAAAAACTAACACGGACTATTAGTGGGCGAGGAGGGTCTCCAGCTTGAGGCTTTGTGCGCAGAGTGCGATGGGCCCGGTCCAGTGTGGGCTTCTCATCGAGCTGGAGCAGATCCTGTAGGAGCTGAGCCGTAAACTCCATCGGGCGAGTTCCCTCGGCTCCCCCGGGCAGCCCCACCACACGAATATTATTCCATCTGGAGCGGCTCTCCAGGTCCTCGCATTTCTTAGAGAGCGCGTCAGTTAGGGTGGTCAGCGTCCCCACCTTGGTCTCGAGAGCAGTGAGCCTGGTCTCGTGGTCGTTAGCAGACCGCTCCAAATCCGCGATGGTCTCACTTTGTGATGCTATAATGTCCTCGAGAGGTTCCAGAGCTGCTTTTGTTTCTCGTTCACTGAGGTTGAAATGATGGAATCAAACCGATTGATCAAGTCCGTGCGCATTTCATCCATCATTTCCCTCTTACTTAGCAGAAGTGCAGCGTTAGCATCCGGAGGCTCGTCTGTGTCCTCCTCTGGGGATTGGCGAAGTTTGCCGCGGCCTGCCTCGGATGAGGCGGCTTTCTCTCGGCTCATCATGTCAAGTTACTTTTTTTCCGGAGACAGTGTTGACAGATGCGGGAATAAAATTCAAAACTGGCAAAAAGAGTCAAAATGTGCGAGTTAAATATAAAAAAAAAAACTCACATTCCACGGAGCCGCTGTGAAACGCATCCGACATCCTTCCAGGTATTTATTTTTGATGGTTAAGGTTAGGGTAAAGGGCATGGAAGTGTATTATATCAATGGATGTCCCCACAACAATACGAAGACCTGTGTGTGTGTGTGTGTGTGTGGGGGGGGGGGGGGGCTGAGCTCTGCAGCATGTTAGTGATCAGCCTGTTGATGAGAGCCCTCCTCCTGGTGACTTCAGCTGTTTGGGCATTACATTTCTAAACTTTTCCAGTCTGAACCTTCTTACGCTTTCAATCACTTCAACATCAAACTTTTTCCTCTAATCTCACTTCTTTCTCTCTTTATTCAGGTTGATGAACTGCAGTTTGTCAGAGATCAGCTGTTCTTCTCTGGCCTCAGCTCTGAAGTCCAACCCCTCCCACCTGAAGGAGCTCAACCTGAGTGGGAACCAGCTGCAGGATCCAGATGTGCAGCAGCTGGTTGATCTTCAGCAGAGTCCAGACTGCAGCCTGCAGACTCTGAGGTCAGTAGATGGTTGAAGTGAGTCCATGCTGCTTTCAGCAGGTTTGTACTAAACACAGTCAGTGTGAGAACAAAGATCCAGAGTTTGGCTCTCAGTGAGGCTGTGAGAGGAGAACGCTGAGCAGCTTCAGGATTGGACAGCAGAGGACACACAGTCAGCCAATCAGAGGAGCCACAGGCTTGTTGTGTTGGTGTGACAGTGGTGGTCCTTCATGAGCTCTGAGCTGCTGACTGCTGCTCTGAACAGGACTGAAGTCCTCGCTGCTTCACAGAGACTCTGATCATCTCCTCTCATCTCTCTGCAGGTGGTAGAACTGAGAGCAGAGAGGAAGCTGTGTGTCCTGAAGATCTACTGAGGAGAGCAGAGCTTCATCCAGACTGAGTGACAGAGGAACCACCAGAAGATCTGCTGAGTGTCAGTGGAGCAGTGTAAAGAGCTGTGAGAGTCCAGCATCGAGCCAGGGTTCCTCTGGATGTGACACAGAACCATCAGTGTGTGGACTGAACCTCCTCCTCTTCATGTTGTGTCCTTGGAATTTGTTGAGATTTTCTGTTTGTTTTTCTAAATTTTTCGTTGGCTTTTGAACCATGTTCCTTCATTCTGGACCTGAACAAGTCCCCTTCAGAGGACAATGAAACTCTGTAACCTTCAGAGAGTGAACTGGTCTGTGTGGAGTTTCTCAGATTCTGTAAAGTGGACCAGGAGCTGGTCAACACTCCATCAAGCTGTTCACCACCTTCACCTCCATCAGCTGAGGATTTGTCCACAGCACAGAGAGTGAGCTGCATGAACAGAGACACTTCCTGTTCCAGTCGGCTCTGATTGTGTCTTGAAAGTGAAATGAATCCTCCGCTGTGTGTCGGTCACACTGAGCGATCTGCACCGTCACACACCGGTCAGCAGGCTGCTGCAGCTGCTTTGTACAGTGTGTCTGTGGCCGACTGGTCCCATCAGGACTCAACATGTCTCCTCTGAGAACCGTCCACAGCTGATCGGGGAGGATCAGGTTGCTCCTGCTGCTGCTCAACATGATCTCAGGTGGTCCACACTGTACAGAGTTTGACGACTCAGCTTTTAAAACCACTTTCTGTCCTTCTGGTTTCTGTGAACTAATGTTTGTAGAACCTCAAGTCTTCGAAGTCAAATTAAGCCAAACATCTTTTTTTTTTTTTTCTTCAGGACAATCTGAATTGTACGGAGCCCCTAAAGGGACATCAAAAAAAAAAAAAATTTAAGGGAGTCCTACGTGCACACGCACAGCTTTTACGCGCTCACATAAAGTTGTTTATGTGCGCACGTAAACAACTTTACGCAAGCGCGCAGAAGTTCTACGTGCACACGTAAATACACCAGGAAGTACATGCATCTGTTGTTCGAACTGGAGACTACGATACAGTACATCCTGCTCCGTTATGGCTTCGAAATGACTCTACAGGACTTGGTTGAGCTGTACTTTAACCTTGGACTTCATCATAAGGACATTACTACTTTGCTTGCAAGTCGCCACCGTTTTATTGTCTCCGAACGACATTTGAAATGGCTGTTGAGATTCTATGGCCTGTTTTGGAGGAAGAACTATGCCAGTTACGATCGAATAATTACTTTCATTCAGGAACAATTGCAAGCTTCTGGACAATTACATGGTTATAGGTGGATGTATGCAAAATGTCAGGAGAATGGATTACGTGTCCGCAAAGAAGACATGCGTTTGATTCTAAAAGAACTGGGCCCACAGGGTGTTGAACTCAGGGCATCCAGGCGTCTGCTGCGCCGATACTATTTTGCAAGAGGACCGAATTTTATTTGGCACTTGGACTCCTACGATAAACTCAAGCCATTTTGGATTTGTATCAACTACTGCATTGACGGGTTTTCACGGAAAATCATTTGGATGAATGCTTTTACTACAAGCAGTGATCCCAAAATCGTTGGAGGCTACTACATAGAGGCAGTGGAGAAACTTGGTGGTTGTCCAAGGATTGCGAGAGGCGACTTGGGCACAGAGAATGTTAAAGTCAGAGACTTTCAGCGTTTTCTCCGTCGCAACATACAGGACGGCTCTTCTATCGACAGCTACATTGAAGGGGCAAGCACGGCAAACCAGAGGATAGAAAGTTGGTGGGGATCCCTCCGGAAGGAATCTATGGATTTTTACATCACTCTGTTTGTTGATCTGAAGGACCGTGGTTTGTTCGACGGTGAATATTTAGACAAAAGTCTATTTCAGTTCTGCTTCATGGGGATCATCCAGGTAGGCATTTATATGCATTATATTGTGTTTCGTGCTGTTTTGAATTCTACTGTCCAAAGTGTTGCACTGCATCACAAATCATACGTTGCTCAGGCTGTTTTTTTCACTGCACGGTAGTATAATAACAGTAGTGAGCAGACACAGTTAGTGCGCACATACGGTAAAAGCAAAACCGTGAGGATTGCAAAAGGTCAAGTGCCACAGATCACAAGCTTATTCAGTATTAATAGAAAACACACGAGTACTGCTGATAAAAAAAACTGAACAACAATGTAAGAAAAGCTATTAGGCTCTAATTTGACGGCGCAACTTGGCGATGATCAGCGGCGGAGGCAGCGCATTCCTATTTTCGACAGGCGCAGAAGAGGGTTTCTGACCGGTCTGCTGCACTTGCGCCGAGATGGGCGTGGCGGCGCACCAGGGGGGGGGCTCGACAGAATCAGCTGGCGCAGTGAGAGTTTATTGCGGAAGGTGTGAGCAGGCTGGGGAGGAGGATCTGATGATAATTTGTCTGAGAAAACCTCAGAGGCAGGGTTTCAGCTTGTCAGTGTCATGAAAGATACACAAAATCACTCATGAACCACATAATTGTTTTTATTATCTTCTTTAGCACTAGAACATCCAAGACGATCTGACAGACCATTTGGGTTTTTAGAATTCAAATAAATCTGTTAAAAATAATTCCCCTGTCCTCTAAATCTTTGACTTTTCCTAAATATGTGTCTTGTATGTTTTTCTGAAGTAAATAAGGTCCTAACAATGACACACATAATATTACAAAGCATTTATACCTCCAAATGCCAACAGTGGTCTGTGAGACTTATTATTTATTTATTTATTTATTTATTTATTATTATTATTATTATTATTATTATTATTATTATTATTATTATTATTAGACTGATTAAAAAGATGCACTTCACGGGGCTTTTTTTTCTTCTGTGATTGATTTGTTTTGGTTCATGCGCGCATCTGAACAGGGGGCTAGCTCTGACAGCAGACAATCAGACAGATGGCCAAAAATATCAAGCAAATCCCAAAAGAAAGATAGTAAAAACAGGCATAAATAAGAGATATAAGGTGGAAGAAGCTTTAGCAATGATACAGGAGGTCAGTGAGGGGGAATCTGATGGCGGAGACGTGTCGGACATCAGCGATCTTGACTGGAGTGAAGAGGAGGAATGTTCTGAATCAGAGTCAGAACAGTCGCGGGCCAAACAGCGAAACAAATATAATGCTGCTGCCCCAAAAATACCTGACCGACCTCCAGCTGCTGTACAGTCCAGCGTAGAACCTGCAGTGGCGCATGAAGCGCTCACGCGTCACCTCCAGGTAGAGAATTACTGTAGGCTGCTGTCAGTTTACAACTAAATAATAATAACATAAAATGGTGTAAAATTATTATTATTATTATTTTTTAAACTAATGTAATAAATATGAGCACAGCAGTGAACACGGTATTGACAGCAGGGGCACTGCAGCGTCTCCAGATGTGCCAGTTACAGATTCAGGTAAAATATCATATCCTCCATCAAAGTACAGCAAACCATGTATTTTTCGTTTCCAAAAATTAATTTTAGAACGAACATATTTTCTGAATAAATACCTTTGTCCTGTGGAGCCTGCAGTCCCAGAATAAAATGAGCAGGGTGAGGACGGGTCGGTGTGGGAAGGTGTCCGTCCTGGTGCGCAACCGGGGAGACATATTTTACTAATTTTAATATGTTCTTGATTATTATTGACGGTTAATAATACAACTATTTTGTGTGTGTTGGCGTGTGTGTGCGTGTGTATCAGGGAAACGAGTGCCCGGAGTGTGAGTGAGAGGTACGCTGCGCAAATGCGCACTGTAAAAAGTTCAATACATTTTAAAACCTGATTTGAGGCATTAATAAAGCAGATATGAGGCAGACGTTTTGCTGATCCTCTTGATTTAATATTTTGTTTCTTTACCTTAATTTCTAATGCATTAGATTACAGAAAAGCAACCTGTTGGTGTGCTCCTGCGCAAAAACACTGCATATGTATGACAGTCTGGCTGACCATAGCGGCCTTTGGAGGGGGGTAAGAATGCTGGCAACATGTGAAGCAGAGCGGAGGACGGAGCAGATAGCAGATGTCGCCACCATTCTCTCATAAATGATTATCCTTTGTCTGGGATGGCCGGAATGCCATGTGTGTGATAGGAATTATAGGGAATCATTTCAGAGGACATCGATCTGATGACAACTGAACCAGCAGTCCTAAGTAGACTCACCAGCTCCGCTGTGCAGCTGCTCTGAGTGATTGGCGCGCAGACACCTGTAATTCTTTGTGCTTTCCCAAATGTATCTTTAAGAGTTATGATGCACACAAATAAAAACAGATTTTCCCTTTCCCTACAAAGTCTGTATGTAGCCGCTAAATGCAGGGTGTCTGCATTTTTATTTCATTTGTCTGGCTCCCCAAGCTCTACAAGAGATTATTTATTTCAAAATGCAGTCATATACATTGTTGCTTCACTATGGTTTAGTATTGAGGCCAGGAAATAAAATGTATTTCATCATGTTAATATAGCAGTGTCCTTCGCTGCAGTGCATTTGAAAAAAAGGAGAGGTGTTCATTTGATTGGTCAAATTGCGCTCAGCTGGGTTAAACCCACTTTCTCTCCTCTCTCTTGCGCCACCTGCGCAGGTGGGCGGGATGGAGGCGTGACTGCGCCTGGTTCACGAAATTAGGACAATTTTCTGGACACGCCCCGTTGACTTTATCCACCGACAGCGCACTTTGCGCTCCGCTGACAGCGGTCGGATTCGGCGGAGTCTACCAAGTTAGGGCCCATTGTGTTAATGCTGACTTTCAGTCAATAGGTCAAATGAACAGGGAGGTATTGAGCTCAAATACTGCATTGCTCTTATATAATTTTCTTTTTACAATATTTACAGCTAAAACAAAGAGGTGTGTCTGAAAGAGACTTCAGTATTGTGATACACAAGTGATTTGAGATGAATACGTCAAATAACCTGGGAGCTATTGAGAAAAAAAAATGTTAATAAAAAAAATTATAATAAACGTGTCGGCTCACTTGACTGTTTGTCAGAGCGCCGGCAAGCTTGACCGCAATGTGTAATAGCATATACAACTTATTAATTAAAAGCTAATGAACCCATCAGTGCAGTTTATGTAACACGTTTATATAATCGTGCAAACCAGTGTCATTAAGAACCCCGATACATGTAGAGAAGTTACAATGAACCAATACACTAATAAAATTTTTGCCTTGTTTATAAATTCATGTACTTGTACTGTAGTTGTTACGCTTTCAAGCCACTCCATGATAAACCCTAATGTCTCAACATCTGTTGCCACCGGGTGACGTCATCAATAGTTGACTACCGTTGCCTCAACAGAACAGTCGTTATGGCAACGGTGTAAGTTCAATTCAATAGTGAAAGTTGGGGATGAGAGAGGCAGAGAGGAGACAGAGAGAGACAGTCTGTGTGCGGCGGCAAATGAGAAATAACGTATGTGTCACTCAGTCCCGAAATATGAATGTGAATAGGCTACAGTCAGCACTCCATAATTTCTCTCCACTACACTGTGTCTATGAAGCTGTGTGTATGCATGTTTGTATTGGGTGAAAAACAGAAATTCCACTGTGGGACTAATAAAATATCAAACTGACCCAAATATTAGATGACCTGACTTTAAGGAGGACCCCAGTTTTTGCACAATATGAAAAAAACAGTCTTCTATATCAGGGTCACTGCTGTAATTCTTCTACTCACACCATAAAGTTGACATTGTTGACATTGCAGTATTGTTGACCTTTTTGCTTATGCCATAAATTAATATATTTCACATGAGTTCTCTGATAACTTACCCAAGACTGACATGGGAATATCAGTTAATGTGATTTCTTACTTTCTAATAATAAATTCAAATTGATTTATTGGCATGACTTTAACAATACACAGTATCACCAAAGCACTTCATTTCAATGCAATAATTACATCATACAACATATTTTAATCTGTGTATTAAATATGTTTTGTTTGTTTGTTTTTTTCAGGATGAACTGGATGAGACCATCCGTGTGTGGGATTCACACGTCATCAGACCATCCAGGAATGACCGGGTACCCAGTGGTCAGCCCAGAGTCATGTACATGTTCCCAGAACTCTACTCAACTGAAGACTGCATTTCTCTGGTGGACAGTGCTGATGTGCAGCTGTGTCGAAGTGAAAGCACATTTCGACCATCAGTGCCATGTGACGCAGACATCTACAACCTCTGCAACATTCTGATGGTGGAGTCACAGTTGCATCTGCCAGCTGATGCTTATGAAGCACTGGATTTGTACCTGGAATTGAGGAATCAGATCAGATCCTCTCTCTAATTTACCGCTAAAAGAAAGATAACAAAAGATGCAGCTTCCTTGGTGCTTTTAAAGCCGGAAGGATAGACTATTGTTCCATTTATTTATTTTTTTTTAATTAGTGATGAAAATGGTACTGGAATATTAAGAAATATACTGTCATTGACTGTTTTGACGGACAGAATAGCTGTTGAATGACTCTTCTAATCTGAATTCTGACTGCCACGCGAACAATTTCGCTGAACGTGATGTAGATCACCTGGCCAACATAGTGTGTGATGAAACTTCTCATATTTGGACCACGAAGCCTGGTCTCCATCAAGGAAAGGATTCCATGCATGGCAAAGCATACTTGATAATTGTGGTTGTAAATAGAACTTTTCATTTTATCCAAATCGAGAGAGAGAGAGAGAGAGAGAGAGAGAGAGAGAGAGAGAGAGAGAGAGAGAGAGAGAGAGAGAGAGAGAGATGCCAAACAGCTTTGTCTTCTCTGTTTATTGAAGAATGTTCCAATTCATAAATGTAAATACACAATGCTTCATTAGAACTGGTACTTGCAGAAAACATTTCACTGAACATTGGACTGTACTTTCAGAATAAAACCATGTGAACATTTGAAAATACATGTAGCTTAATGAAAGGATGTTCAAAGATGCTATGTCTCAGAAAGATTCAACTGAATTAACATTCTGAACTTGAACAGAATTAACATTCTGAAGTGTTTCACTCACAACATGTAGATATTTCAGCACACCCATCTGTTACAGCCATACAAATGTTTAGAAAAAATATATGGTGGCAGTTAAAAGAAGGCAACAGCCTCACCATGGATGTCACCAACAAAAAATAACATGGCATGTTCAGTGCTTTCATTTTCCATTCAAACGTTGAAATATTTTAACAACTGTTTTTATATTGTGCCTACTTGAATGACTTTTCCTGTTTACTTAAATGAGTAATAACTTAAAAAAAAAACTATGATCATGTAGGAACATTTTTAATTCTCCAAAACATTGGTAATCGGGTTAAAAAAAAACCCCGACATTAATATTTGCACACCTGGATTTTGAAGGCACCCAGTAGTTTCACCTTGATAAAGTCATCACGATTAATGCATTTTATGCAGATCACAGAATATCCATGGCAAAGCAATCACCAGACAGCAACTTATCCATTTCTGTGCGAAACTCTGCATATGAGCTGTAAGTGCATGGTAACTCGAGAACTGCTCCACATGTGTGAGCAACAGGCCTGCCACTCAAACCACACATCATATTGAAAGTCACTTCAATTCTCTCCTTGCATATTACAGTCGACCCTGTGCAGAAGCGTAAGAACGTCTCCAAATTCCTTTGGTCAGTGCCTCTCACATACCGTCGCAGGTAGTTAAGAGCTGTCTGTTCCTGTGCATTCAGACTGTCACTTGATGGCTGAATCATCTGAGACACTTTCTTGTTAGTTGCTGACTTAGATTCATAGAGTTTCACTATGGCATCTTTTGTGAGGGGTGTCGGCAAAGCATCTTGAAAAGTGGAGTGAAAACAATCTATGATGAACTTTGGCTCTTGAAGAAGAGCTTTATGTGCCATTGTTAAGATGGCAGCCTGCATGTTGTCTTTAGGGGGCAAGCAATGTGAGCCCATTCTTGAAATGAGGTCAAGTAAGTCCTCCTCCACAGTTTCATCAATGTTGCCTTGTATTGCTTTTTCAACTGATGTTCGCTCACTTACTGACAGAAATTTGCCAAATGACACCATCAGGAGTTCTTCGTCGACTGAGGTGACTCCTTGAAAACATGCAAGAAGAAAAGCTGGTGACAGTCGGTTTGGCATGATGTTGTGGTCTAAGTATCCTTTCAACCAAATTCTTCCAACAGCTTGCCATTCTTTCTCAGAAAAGTCAGGTCGCAGTCTGAGAACTCGTTCATCTTCCCCCTCGCACTGTTCTAATAAATGTTCCCAGAAAGCAGAGTACACTTCTCTAGACACACCATCACCATCCACAGCTTTCTCATTGTGGAACTCCATGCTTAGATTGACATTCATTACTTCTGGATCCACAAAGATATCAATGACATCACGTAGAATGTTTACTCGTCTTAATTTCACATAGTGGACTTCTTTTTCCGCTCGGTCTGATGATACAGGAAGACTGGTTGGCCGTGCAGGATCGGTATTCGGTGTTGAATGCTGCAAGAAATACAAAAAAAAAGACCTTGTAAGTTGATGTGATTTTTGATGAAAATAAATAGGCATTGATTAGATTTTACTCATACAGATCCAAGACGCAACTGCTTTATTATCCGAGTCTGGAAACAGTGTAGAAATAGTTAATTTAGGTGTGTGTGTGTGTGTGTGTGTGTGTGTGTGTGTTTGTGTGTGTGTGTGTGTGTGTGTGTGTGTGTGTGTGTGTGTGTGTGTGTGTGTGTGTGTGTGTGTGTTTTAAAGGTGCAATAAGTAATATTATGTCACATAACGTCCTCCTCCAACTCAGGTTGCCAGTTTGAGAGACTTCAGGTGAGCTTAGATGGTTGAAGTGGGTCGCCTTCGTGCTTGTTGCCTTGATTAACCAATGTATCTAAATACAGCAATTTAGCCTGTGGGAACTAATAAATGGCTCTGACTCACTCGTCCTATTCATCTGACCTCTATGCCCTCTTTCAATCTCTCTCTTCCTCTCTCTAAAAACACATAACCAGCCTACATGTTTCACTGCTACATGCCATTAACCACTCCCCCTCTCTCGATGCCTCCCTCCCAATCCCCAAGGTATGTCATTTGAGGCCTCCTGTGTTGATCCACCTGCATGGAACAGAGCAACGTTGAGCTGTTTCAGAGAATCAATCTGTCCTATCCTTGTATCTCCTTCTGTCCCTTCACCACAACCAGAATAGCAGAAAGCTACCACCTCTGAGCCTGATTCTGTAGGTTTCTTCCTTTTAACAGGGAGTTTTTCCTTTTCACAGTTGCTTATGCTCGCTAATGTGGAATTGTTGGGTTTTCTCTGTAAAAGCAGCCTAGCAATGACTGTGTTGTAAGTGACGCTATACAAATAGAGCTGAATTGAACTGAATGAATACATCATGACATAAATAAATAAATAACATGGAAAAAATTGGAAGCATTTTCAAATAAAAGTTCAACAAAGTACTTGCATGAAGTCGAAGTCTTGTGGATTCCAGGGAAGAGTGGAGTCTTCATCTCCATCCTCAGGACCACTAACAGGTCCAAATTGTATTTCAGAGTCTTCAAGAGATGCCTTTATGGCAAGGGCAAGGGCATCGTTGTCAGGATCTGACAACTGGTCTGTGTTGTAACTTGATGAGGGCCTTGAACAGAAATCTTCAGATTCATACTGGCTCGTAGACTGACAAATATGATTGCCAGTGCCAACATCATCGGATACTGGTGAATGCAGCACCATCACCTCTCTGTTCCTCATCTGAGGTGGTGCCGCTGTGGAGTAGCAGCTTGGTTCTTCTGCCTGTCCATAATTAAATGGCACAAAAACATAAAATTGGTTAGAACAACGAAATACGGAATCAAACAATAAAATCCATAGACAATATGACAAATTACAGGTTGCTAAAAGTTCGTGGTCACACTTTCAATATGGGGGCGGCTATGGCTAGGTTGGTAGAGGCGTTGTCCCACATGCTTAAGTGTATGCTATTGGACAACAATAGATTACAACATTAGAATGTTGCACAAAGGTATTCCTCCTACCAAAAAGTTTTCTGCAGTAGCTGCCCAAGGGACACATATTTATAAACTATGCGGTGTGGTGGAAACAATAGTCACATGTGCATGCGTGAGTGAGTGTGAATGACCAAATGATTAACAAATGAAGTTAGTGTGTTGGAGTCTGTCCATCTTTGTGCAAAAATTCGTGTCAGTTCTGTTTTTTTTATTAAGTTCAATCTATGATTCAGTCAATGCCCACACTCCTTTGTAGACTAGGGTGCATTGGTTTATTTTGGATTTCAAACCATGTGGCTGCTTCTATATTGTGATTGGTGCAACATCAGTGTTAGGCCCATGGATACTGTATATCACACACTGGGTCTGTAAAAATGCAGTGTTTTCTGCTGGAGCTTACTCTTTGATCGTTTTCCTGCACCGAGTCACTCAGTGCTGAATCTGATGATCTCTCTGAGTGATCCACTTGATGGTCAGCCTTCCTGGTTTTATTCTTCCTGGTTCTGTCCCTCGAAGATCGTGTCTGTACTCTCTAGGTCTATAAAGAAACAAGCAGATCACCAGAACATGATAATATCCAGCTGTGGCAGCTCATGCAACTAATCCAAACAAGCTTTTATGAACCCTATGTAACCGAACTTGCACCGAAGTGAATAGAAAAGTGGAACAATTATTCAGAAAGCATTTCTCTTGAGCACATCCCTTGAGCTCTAGCAACTCCACTATGAACCATGACTGAGCACATATGAGAGTTATGTGAGAATTAGACTAGGGATTGGGAACTTTTGGTGCTGAGAACCGTGAAAGCCAAACAGATTAAAAACTTACGTCTGTGACAGCTATTTATTTATTGATTTGTTTTCCAAATACTAAATACAACAAATGGTACTTTTCCACTAGTCCCTGCTTGGCTTTACTCCACACGGTTAGCTTTGCGCTTCCTTGGCTGGCCTCAGCCACGTAGTTTTATGCTGTAATGACTGGAGTTCAACATTATTGAGTTAAAGCTTGCTGTTGCACCATTATTCCTGAGGGTGCCATTGTAACATTAGATAGGTGGCTGGAGCCAGTGTGTTATGTTCACGGACAATTGGTGAGAGTTTAAGGTTGAGAGATTGGCGTGGGTGGTACTGTGTCTGCAACAGTATCCTTATGTTGGTTTATTGTTTGCTTGCTTAGGTACAATAAAAAGTAGTTTTGAAAGACCTGGAGATGTCTCGTGCTTGGCGGATTGCAGCACGTTCAAATATCAGGGGTCGACAACCCTTGGCACGCGCGCCACGGGTGGTCCGCCTGGCATTAACACTCGGCACGTTTACAGCCGCATAATATAATGGGCAGAGCGGATTGTAAATATGTCATGTAAACGCCCGAGTGGATCCGCTTCACTCGGAGCAGATTGTATTTTGGAGCCGATTGTAGGTGGTGGTGTACACCGATCGATAATCCGCTCCTTGTCTCACATAAACACTGCCTGACAGCAGATCGGAAAAAAACGGGGGATTATTTGTTCCGCGAATGCATTCCCTTGATGGCTTATGCAGTAAACGGGAAGCAGCACAGTCAAAAGCAAGGAAAAGGTGGTTGAAAAAACTTTTTTAACAAAAACCTGGAGAGAAAAAACACTGGAGAGGCGAAATGGAAGCAAATCGTGCTACAGTGAGTTGTTCAAAGAGCTCCATAGCAGAATACGAGCACCGCCTGGCCGGTGTTGTGGATTAACTGGTTCCGGTGTTAACGAGTGACGGCGGAATTCTGTGTGAATACATGCTGATAACAGCAGTTGTTAAAGTAAGACTCACAAAAGACTTAAAACTTATACATTCACTGTAACTGTAGAAAACCGACATTTGCGAGAACGAGTTCAAGTCTCAGTCATCTGTTGGTCACAAGTTAACATGGACACCAGTTAATCTGAAACATCGGTATGCTGAGCACAAAGTTTATGAAAACACTTTTTGGAGTTAATAACAGAAAAATATCTTTAAATATATGATTGTATGTGCTTTATCTGAATGGAATACATTTCCAAATAGGCTATGTTGGAAATCTTTTTGTATTTTGTGTTAACTTGCGTTTTAGTTGAAAATGGCACACACATTGATGAGAAAATTTGGCACTCCATGACAAAAAGGTTGCCAACCCCTGATCTGCACAAAAAAGCATTTTCTAAATTTATGCATCACAAATTACATAATGTGAGAAATGATATACACAATAATGTTTTGATCACACAAATATTGGAGTGATTACCTTCTCTGGCTTGTCGTCTGTGGCCTCGAAGTCTGAAGATGTTTCAGAAAGTGTTATGACAGCTTCTGGGGAACAATCCTTCTCCCGGGATGAAACATATACGCGCAGTATTCGTATTTTGGTGTCCTCATACAGCTGACTAACTGTGATTTCAGCCGGTAATGGGTTGTGAGTAAAGTCACAAATATCAAAATCAAAGTCGTCCACTGCTCCTTTAGGAGATCGTCCATTTGGAAAAAACAAGGTCTTCCCAGTCTCCAGTAACTCTGCCATTGTGACTGTTTTCTGGACAGCCAAAGAACACGTTCCACCTCCATGTTTTGTTCTGACTTGATGATAATCGCCTTTAAAAAAATGCAGCCATCCCATTTCAACCCGGCGGCAACTCTTTTCTCCACGTGTATTGCCAAGCTGGAAGCCCCTGCTGCCACCTGTGTTGTTATTGGCCGGAGTTTTTCGAAATCCTTGCAGTCTCTCCCTGATACTTTGCATGAGAGCTGGCTTATCAGTCTGCGGGTCCCTCGAGTTTTCATTTGCCACATTTCGTTGCTGGCAAAATGCTCTCACAGCGAGTCGGTCACCATATCTGTGGATATACTGTCCTAACTGCTCATCAGTCAGAACTCCTACGACGCTGATGTCGATCTGAAAAAGGACAGGAACATGTAAACAACTTTGAAATAAATAATACTTTAGAATTTGAGAAATTAGGGAAAGCCAGCAAAACTAGGAAAACGTTCGGTGACGTGAACTTATGTGATTACATTCATGCTTCATTCCATCATGCAATGCGTGCATCCAGGTATTTACCTTGTCCTCTCGTAGTTGGTTGATGACGCTGTCTGGTACATTTCTTGATTTAAGGAAGCTTTCCAAATTCACTTCTGCGGCCATGTCTCACATGTTACTAAACGGGCATGGAGAAGCGAAATGACTCACGTGAGAACTTTACGCGCGCACGTAGAACTTCTACGTGCGCGCATAAAAGCTTTTACGTGCGCACGTAGAACTTTTGCGTGCTCGCGTAAAAGTTCTACGTGCGCACGTAAACAACTTTACGCCAGCGCGTAAAAGTTCTATGTGCACACGTAAACAACTTTAAGCCAGCGCGTAAAAGCTTTACGTGCGCACGTAGAACTCTCTTAAAAAAATATTTTTTTTGATGTCCCTTTAGGGGCTCAGTAGAATTGTCACATTGTGTGTGCTGCAGACATAACAAACTCCACACACACCTATTTTCACTTTCATCCTATTTCTTAGTAGAGATGGTCTGATCGGATATTCTGGATCAGTATCAGATCCAATATGGACCAAAACAGCTGCATCAGATATCAGAATGTTTGGTTTAGAAAATGTCTGAAATAGTGGAGATCAAGGGTTCCTGTAGACGGGTCTGCAGAAAACACATGATGATGTGAATTCACAAGACTGGAGCAGTGTACTTATTAATGTTCATTTATAGTGATTGTTTATCACTGTTATTTGTATTTTATTTTTTGCAAAAGAAATCTGTTCCGATTCTTAAAAAAAAAAAAAAGGTGGCTGACTTCTAAAAATATGCAATGTTTTGTAAATTGTTTTATAAGAAGTTGAACTCCATTTGATTAAAATGTTTATCTTTGGCAGCTCTCTTGTTTTTGCATGTCTGTCACAGTGAGGTGTTTGGAGTGAGGAAGTGTAATAATAATGCGTTCATCTTAATGTAATGTGATGGCTGGTGATGGTGGTTTTGAAGGAAACTCTGATCTCCTGACAGATACAGTGTGCTGTTCAGAGACTGGATCACAGACACTGATGGGGTTTGCTGCATTTTTGGTGCAAGTGTGTGGGGTAATGTGAAAATTTCAGAGTAACGGGTTAAATACTGAGTAATTACCAGGTAATAACATGGACCTCACTTCCTTTTACAGTACAGTTGCACTTTAATAACTATGTAATTTCCAGGTAGATATTTTTTTATTTACTGGGTAACAAATGAGTAATTACCATGTAATAACATGGAAACAGACCTCACTTCCTTTTACAGTACAAATCCACTTTAATAACTATGCATTTTTGAGGTAGGTATTTTTGCAGTTCCTGGGTAACGAATAAGTACTTAACAGGTAATAGTGTTGAAACAGGCCTCACTTCCTTTTGCAGTAGTCTGCAGTTCAACCGTAATTACCAGGTAAATGTTGTAGTTACTGGGAAATACTAAGAAGTTACCGGGTAAGTAGTAAAAACCACTTGACTACTAGGTAAATACATAGCGTCCACACCTAGCAGTACCTAGTAATACCTATTAAAAAGTCTACATTTCCCAATGATTACATGGTAATTACTTAGTAAGTACTTGGCAATTAACAACATAGTTGCTTTATACGTTATAACTACCCAGTAATTAATACTTACTACCAGGTAGTTACTTGGTTTTTGCCTGGAATTGGCTTGGTAATTACTCTAAAAGTACTAGGTAATTAGCAACATAGTTACCCTGAAATTACATGGTAACTTTACAGTAACTTCTCCTTATTACATGGTACTTACCTTGTAATTACTATGTTAATACATGGTAATTACCGTACCGTAAAAGGAAGCGTTACCTATTGGGATTATTGAACTGTCATGATAGCCCTCCAACATCTTCATCTGACATTAAAGTCAGACCAGACTTTACAATAACTCAACACCACCCAATGCATTATGGGACATTTCATTACAGGTTGGATTCCAATGCTGTTTGTGCTCAGCATCAACTCAAAATCTTACTTTTTTTTGACCTGTCAGTCAAAATGTCTAATTCCACTTGATTGAAGATAAATCCACTTCAAAAGTATATTTCAGCAAGATAAAAAATCTTGTTTCAAGACAATGCCTCTTAAATCAAGACAACTTTCGGTAGCACTTTACTTGAAGCACCCGGTATACCACATTATAAGTAGGTATAAACACTCAAATGATCACAATGCCTTATAACTCACTTTACAGCATAGGGTTAGGGTTAGGGTTAGGGTTAGGTCCTGGCATTGTGATAAACTATGAATGTTTATAACTATAACTACACGTGTTATAATGGCATTATAATGCTCTATAAATGTACTTATAATGTGTTATACAGGGGGCTTCAAATAAAGTGTTATCAAAACTTTCATGTATGTTGCACCTCTGGCAGCCAATCAGTGATGTCCTCATCAGTAAAAGTCCAAACATACTAATGATGACCTCTCAGTCTCCTGGGGTCCGTTTCACAAAGCAGGTTGAAAAAACTCAGTGAAATCCTGAACTCTGTGTTGATCTACTCTGAAATGGAAAACGCTTGGTTTTCGGTTTCACAACTGCTGATTTGAGTTGGATTACTTAACTCGAAGTAGTTTCACCTGGAGTTAAGCACGTGCCTGACAACGATAAAAAGCCAGCATCAATGGAGATTTCATTGGTGTGAGCAGAGACAGATGATGGTGCAAGTCTCACACACAGACGATGGCAAACATGGAGGAGGCAGGCGAAGGCGTTGTGGTGGAGAGGTCGAGGACACAGATACAACTAATGCAGTACACCCCCGGCCCCCATACGCAAGCATGTTGAGGTAAGTCATGTTTCTCTTTTGCTTTCCACAGTTAAACTGACACCGAACAGGCTAACTATATACCAAAATAATGGATAGCATTGCTAATATATTGGAAGTAGCAACCTGTTGGACTTGGTACTGTAATGGCTACTAGCTAACTGATTGGTTAATCTTACGTACAAGTTAGCTTGCCAACCTGACGTGTTCAGTATTACAGGTACCATAGCATACACCCAGCAGCTGCTTTCTCCGCCTGTGGTCTGTGCAGTCCAGGCATCATTTGGCAGATTTTTAACTCTTTTACCACCTTTGGTATGTTTCCAAGAAATGCAAATTTGCAAGCTAGTTATTTAGCATCTGTCTTAACCTAGTAATCCTGCATCTGAGAAAGCATTGCAATTCATGATGCAATTTTTTCATAAACGGACACTTTCTTCCCTCCGTTTTCCAAAATAACTTTGCTCACACACCAGCAGACAGTGTGGATGGAGGCACTGATTCTGAAAGCCAGTCATTCTCTGCTTATGCAAACACCAAGACGTAGTTTTTTTTTAAGCCCTAAATCTTTTCCATTAGCATCCTCAAAATGAATTAACAAATTAAAATTTTTAAGGTTGTATCTGTTCTTTTATTAGATCATCTTGTGAAATTAAACCAACTCCAGTGATGACCTAGTGGTAGAGCACCCGCCTCACAACCGGGAAGTCGTGGGTTTGCATCCCGGCCGGGTCATACCAAAGACCTTAAAAATGGTACCTACTGCCTTCTAGCCAGGTGCTGGGTGTATATAGAATGGGGTAGGGGGTTGAACACACAGCTACCAGAGGTCTTACGAAACGGAGATAGGTGCCGCCTAACACACTTAAGCATAGGGAGACTATCCATAATTTTTTTGTTGTTATAGGAGCGCAGCGGGGCTTAAAGGGCCAAGGGGTATCCCAGTCCCAAGGGGTAGCCCTACCCCTATCACTCTCCTACCCCTTTTAGAATAGGACTGAGGGCTAGAGCTATCTTTGCAGCACTACGAATTAGGATACCCCTTGGCCCTTTAAGCCCCGCCGCGCTCCTATCACAACAAAAAATTATGGATATTAGAAATGATAGAAATTACATTACAAATTACTTTTATTTTTTAATAATGGTATTATTATTTACCTTATATTTA
Organism: Salarias fasciatus; assembly: GCF_902148845.1. Classification (NCBI taxonomy): domain Eukaryota; kingdom Metazoa; phylum Chordata; class Actinopteri; order Blenniiformes; family Blenniidae; genus Salarias; species Salarias fasciatus. The sequence goes on from NC_043753.1 coordinate 81,878, forward strand.
TTTTTGAGGTTCTCCCACTTTTTTGAAGCTTGCTGGGCTGTAACTTCCCCTTCCAAGCCATTTTCTTTTATGAATTTCCTAAAGTAATACATATATGGTTATATAAACACGTTTTATTACTAACATATTAGAGCTTAGATGAATAATATAATTTACTCCCATTGTGTTTTGGCGCTGTATTTTGATTTCAAAAACTTTTCTTCATTTTCACCTCTAAACTGAATCAGAAGTCGGGTTTCATCGGGGTCCCTGTGTCAAACATATTACGTTAAAAACATGATAAAAGATGACGTTAATACAGTGATTAGCGCTCTTCAGAAGTTACAAATTTACGATTGGAAACGGTGCTACGCAGCGCTTAAACGTTAATCCATGACTGGGACACTGTCACGCTAGTTTATCTATAAATTTCAGTGAAGCAAATACACTTTTTATAGCTTTTTAAATAGTATACAGAAAGCAAGCTTACATTTGTGCGACTCCGTGGTGGGCGCCATGTTGTTTTTTTCTGGCCAATGTGAAACTCCGCCTACCCCTATAGAGAATAGGGAGCATCGATGCAGACTTCACTGAAAGGGGTGAAATAGCCCTTCCCCTATTCAAAAAGTAGAATTGGGATAGCCTTTAAGCCTCGTGAACGCGCATATCATAGGGGGAGGGGGTAAAATTGGGATTGGCCCTTTGACTATGTGAACCAAAGAAACATTATGTGAAAACATTCATTATTCAGATCACAGTTTCTCTTGTTTATTATTGTATACGTTCATTATTGTACTGCAGATGTTTTTGTGACCAAATTTTGCATTCTGATGCACAGATGCATTGGGAGTAGAAAACATATCTATGAGTATAATAAATAAAATGCTGAGTATTTAATAAAGGTCGTGATTTACATAGTAATGAAAATATTTGTATATTTATGTTTTCAGAGGAGACATCCATCAAAGCTGAAGGCCTTTGGTGACGGTGTGGCAACATGGAAACGAACACTGGAGCCTCCAGAAATGCTGCCCAAACAACCTAAACTGGATGACATGACGGCAGGCGTAGGCAGACGTGTACCACAGGCAAAAGTGCACAAACTTGTCATGAGCTTCATTTGTGTCGGGCTCCATCCATCTTCAGTGGTAGAGCAAGTATATATTCAGACAGTTCATGTATATAATTGAATTTGCTTCACTACCTGTAAATAAAACAGTTTAATTGATATGCATGTCCTCGTTTCCTTTTTTGCACAGCACAGTAGAGGCAGAAAACACCTGTTAAAAAGTAACTTTTTACTTTTACTCAAAGTACATTTGAAATCATTTACTTTTACTTGAGTAGATTTTGCAACAGGTAACTTTACTTGTACTTAAGTAAAATCACATCAGAGTAACAGTGCTTGTACTTGAGTATAATATTTTTACTCTTTCCACCTCTGATTAATCCTATTTAAACTTACAGCCAGCAGAAAAAAAGCCCAGGCCCGTAAAACCGTCGGGGCCCCTGCACCAACACCTTTAACGGAGGCAGAGGAGCTGGCCCTAAGCCAGAATATGGGAAGACCAGCAGCTGAGGGAATCCCTGGAGGGAGCTCATCCACAGAGGGCATCTCCCAAGACAAAAGTGGGTTTATAAAATGTGTGTGTACGCGTGAGTATAATATTTTAAAAATGTTATTGATGCAAATATTTATTTTGTCTTTCATGTCCTTTTCTTCTTTTGGCCCCATAGATTGTGAAGGTTCTATCTGCCTGCTGGAGCCCCTTCATGCTACAAGCAACCTGAAAATGTCAGGAGGAAATACTCAAAATATTTTTGCCAAATGTTAGTTTGGAAAAATATACTCAAATATACTGAACAATGTCATTTATCTAGGATGAGGAGGATGAAACCGTGTCTGCTGCCTTCACAGAGAATCCAGAAAGTCATATAGAGGTACGTTGCTGATTATTCTGATCCCATTAAAATTCTGAATACTCCTGTGGAACATAGAGCTTGTACATTTAGCCGACACTGAAATATTCAACATTGTCATCCTTTTTAACAGATCGTGGCTGGTCAGCAGCAGGATGGTCGCTCAACTTCCACATCACAGATCACAACTGTGAGATGGATGTTCAGTAAACACCAGAGGTTCATTTCATTCAATTCATGTGCAGCTGTATGATTTAATGTCCTCTATGTATTCCCAGTTACCGGTCAAAGAAATTTACAAAATCCACTTAACAAGATAGAGAAATCCCATAAAGAACAGCAGTATCTGGACCTCCAGATGAAGAAGACAAAATTTGAAATTGAGATACTGGAGCACAAGTTGCAGGTGGGTTCATGGTCACAGGTGAATTATGTTCACTATTGGAACATGAACTAAAGTTATTTTATTTATAGGAAATAAAAAAGACAAAATGAAATGTGTGCCATGTGTTTTATTTACTGTGGTGGTAATGATGGTGGTGATTTAAACTCCAAAGTGATTATTGTATATAGTGTCTCTGACTGCTCTGCCATCCTGGGCAACTGGCAGGTGAATGACGGGGTCTTCATCTGGGTCTTCAAATTGTAAGGCAGGGTGTTGCTCTCCTCTAATAGTGGCTATATTATGAAGAACGACACATGCCACGATAATATCACAGGCCCTCTCAGGGGTCACCCTGAGGTAATGTAGGCACTGGAAACAGACTTTCAGCGGGCCTATTGGTCATCTCCACCCGGGCTCTGGTCCTGCAGCCCGGTTGAAGTTCTGTTGGGGGCCTGGTTAAAGCTCGTGTCCGGAGTTTTGAAAGAGAGAGGTTTTTTTTTAATCCAACGTCTCAGGTTCCGTCCTCCCTCTGCTTTCATGAGCGACGAAGCCACGCCCCTTTAATTGTGCACGCTATTATCCGTCGGGTGAAAATGAGAGCCTCCGAGTCCTACAGCATCCTCCATGTTGAGCTGTTTACGGTGGATGTTCAGCAGACAGTGGATATATCCGAGGTAAGCGGAGCGGCTGCTGCGGAGCTAACTCACCTCTGCCTGGGCGAGCGGCCGTGCTCTCTGGCTGCGTGCACACTTTGATTGACAGCGACAAGGCGGAAGCTCGTAATCTATTGGCTGACACTGACCGGCGCTTTTTCGGATAACATGGGGGTCTATGAGACGAAGGCTGGGCTCATAAATACATTTTTATATTGCTTTATGCTAATATCATATTGTAGTATCGAACCAGACTAACACATTTAAGTTCTGTTGAAAAATGATACATGCGTTGGAAACGAACGGAAACTCCGGACACCAGCTTTAAGGGTGTGGGTATGGGGTCATTAGCCTGGGTTGGCATGGGTAACCTCTGTCACCCAGCAGGAGACCATCAAAATTCTCCTACAATAGTGGAGACATTAGAGTATATTAAAGGTGCATTAAGGAGTTTTTCAACTTTAAAAATACTTATTTCCACCATAAATATGTTACACATTTTTAATGATGTGTACCATGTTCCCTGACATATTCATTGCAAGTACCGCTAACAGCGCTAAATTGCCACTTGAAAGTTGCAGTGCCGGTTCCAAAAAGTAAGAAAAGACTGGCTTCGAGCACTGCCACAACTCCAGCACAGACTCCACCAGATAAAAGAAACTTAAATTTTACTCGAGCGCTACTAAAAGAGCGAGGAAGGAGTTCCTCTCTTCTGTGCACGCAAGTCACAGGCACGAGTGTTTCACTAAGCTGCATTACGCCCAAGGCCTGCAGGGGGCACTGTTTCGCATAAAACGTGCAAACTCCTTAATGCGCCTTTAAAGGAGGGAGACACATGAATTATATTGTGAATATCCTGAGGCTCCTCACCACATTGCAGTCTGTTGCTCAGGTTAGACTCAGAAAATCCTTGAGTCGTGGACAGACCCAGGCCACTTGGCCTCCACATTGGTAATAATGTTTGCAGCATCACATATGATCTTAGTGGAGAGAATGACACATGTTAAAGCAGTACTATGCAACTTTTTTACCTCAATAAATGTTTTTCAGAATCCCTGTGGGGGTAAACAAAGACTTGGCACGGTGATTCTCCGGTCCCTCCACTCTCCCCGGGGTCTGTGTCCTGAAAACAGCACTTGCCATTTCAGAGGAGCCGACCCGACGACATCTCGCGAGAACAAACCTGCTTTACGGCACTCATAAGGGAGTACAAGTATAAACGCATGCAAAACCATTGCTAGCATTAGCAACACCACCCTTAGGTGCTGACGGATGACAGAACCAAAAAGACAGAAAAAACCTTTGTCTGACGAGCGGAAAAAAAGGAAACGGGAGTGGGACGCTCTCTGCATGCGGGGGCGGGGGTGGTGGACTCCCCCGAGGGGGAGTGATACGGAGAATGTTTACGACAGTGAGCTTTCACAAGAGACCAGTAGGGGGAGCGCTAAAGCAAATCTTGCATAGTTCTCCTTTAAACTATGATGCAGTCTTCAACATTTTGAAATATAGTCAATCTACCTGTAGCCTACCTGCACATTTATGCTGTGACTGGACTCTCTATTCACATAATCAACCTCATGATGTGAGCGAGCTGTGATGGGGATGTGAGTGCCATCGATGCAGCCAATCACATTAGGAAATCCTAAAAGAAATTAACATTATTGATCCCAGTCTGAGGTTGCAGCACAACGTGATGAACAGAATATGATTTAAAATTCATTTACCAGATCTCTACATCATTCACCTGCAATCCTGTGGAACTCTTCCTTGATGACTGTGGCAGGTTTGTGCCCAGGAAAAACGACAAAGATTGGTAAAAGTCATTTCAGGGCTAGGCACACTTTTCTGACCACTCTGCAGACAGTGGCTATACATTAGTGCTCTGCATCTGCAATGTTATATAAAAAAACTCCCATTTGCGAAGAACCGCAGCGCAACACACAATATCTGCTGGGATATGAGTGCGCCACTACGGTTGGTGATGTTGCAAATGTATGAACGGATAAGATGTTGAATGTAGCGTATGGATTGAGACGTGAAGCGGTACCGTTCAAAAAGGTAACTGTCCGGAAACGCCAAAACATCAATGCGTGGTCGGTAAATAACCTCCCGGCGAATATTCAATTCATGCTGCAGTAATGTCGCTCCTTCATCTACAGGATCGCTGATAAAAGGACATGCCATTTTATTTTATTTATTTATTTTTTATTTTATTTTACAGTGAAGTGTAATGAAAATAGTTTGAAGGAGAGCACTATGAAGATTTAAGTCCTTCCACTGACTGAGGCTGAAGCAGATCTTGTGGTTGTTGTGGTGATGTGTGGCGTTATCAACTCAGACTGCTGAGAAAATAAGCTGCTTCAGGAAGAAGTCAGAAAAGATCTCTTGTAGAATATGAGCGTGGCTTTGATAAAACTTCAAATGACATTTCAAGACGTTGAACACTTGGAGACGGATTCTACAATCTAATCAGCTGTTTGACCAGCCTGCTGTAACAAATAATGTTTTAAAATTATATGAAGTTCATCTCTTCACTTTCTGGCTTACACTTCATCAAAAACACACGACCTTATTCTGATAGGCTGATCTGTGTCTCACACTTCCTGCACTGTGAGGGTGTGATTTCAAAGAGTGGCGGTAATGCTCCTAAGTTGGTTGCCAACCGCCGTAAAACTCTAAAAAGAAGAAGAAGAAGAAGAAGAAGAAGAAGAAGAAGAAGAAGAGTGATTTCAAAGAAACATTGAGGAGGAGGAGCAGCTGCTCAACAGTCCAACCAGGAGATCATGAAGAGAAGAACTGAGTGAGTTCAGACTCTCAACTTCCAGTCGACTGTCAGAGAAGGAGGAGCAGGTGAGTGTTTGTCCAACTTTTGTCTTCTAATGTCAAAGTGTTTAGATCAAAAGAAATTGTCTGTGTGTGTTCTTGTACATGCTCACTTGGGAGAACCAGAATGAGATTTTAACCAACAAAGTGAGGACATTTGTGCCAGTCCTTCATTTTTCACAGAGCTTTTTGAGGGTTACGGCTTGATTTTTGGGTTCGGGTTAGAATATGTTTTAGGTTAGGTTTGAGGTATGGGTTGGGGTTTGGCTTTTATTTTTGATGGTTAAGGTTAGGGTAAGGGGCTAGGAAATACATTATGACAATGAGTGTCCTCACAACTATAGAAGAACAAACTCTGTGTGTGTGTGTGTGTGTGTGTGTGTGTGTGTGTGTGTGTGTGTGTGTGTGTGTGTTGTAAACACATTCAAAGTTGACACTGTGTAAACCTCCATCACTGAAACTGGGAGCTAGTTCCACATGAGAGGAGTCTGATCGCTGACAGTGATGCTACGTTCACACCGGACGCGTTGCAAGCGTCACGGGCGTCACTGATGCCTCAAAGTTGACGCGTGTGTAGTGTGGAATTCGACGCGTGTTCAAATTACACACGACGCTTGCAACGCTGGCGACGCGCGGGAGTGGGAGGAGCTTGTGGTCTGTCTTCATGTTGACAATGGCGGAATCGGTGCCGAAATCGATCTGCTAAAGCTGATTTCACTTTAGCTCTAAACTCTTCAAATGTATAACTTTATCAAGATTTTTTTTTTTTAATTAGGCGACAAAGTGGTCGTTTAGAGCCCGAGTGTGACGTTTGTTTGTCCGAATACCAACTGTTTATGATTTTCTTCGGGCGAATTCGGCAAAATGTAAGCCAGCCGCAGTGAGCGGCTCCAGCACGGAGGTGTCAGAGAAGCAGGGAGAGAAGCAGAGCACACATGAACCCTGGACCCGCCACGGGGGCCCCCCGCCACGGCCACGGCGCCGTGGTGGGCTGTTCCCCCGACCCAGCGGTCCAGCCTCCGACCGGCTTTGGCTGCGGGCGACGCGGAATACACCGTCGGCCGCCCCCGCCTCTCCGACCGGCTCCTCGGCGACCCGCAGCAGGACCGAGACGCGCGGCCTCACCCAGCGGTCCTACAGAGCGGGCCCGCCGCTGGGTGAGACCGCGCGAGACCTTCGCCAACGCTCGAAAAGCTCGGAAAGCGACGCTCGAAATACGCCTGATGCGCGTCAGGTCCGTTGAAGCTCGTCCACCAGAGACTTTGAATGTAAAAGCGATGCCCGTGACGCTTGCAACGCGTCCGGTGTGAACGCACCATGAGTCTTCAACAGGTTTCACAGCTTTGTTCTTGTTGCTGGTTTCTCTCTCAGCCTGACTGAAGATGAGTGATGTGGGTGAAGAGGAGGACAGAGCAGAGTCTGTGGACAGGGAAGAGACGCCAGCTGCTCCTGCAGAGTCCAGGTACAGAATCCACAAAGACACCAAACACAAGAAGAGATGCAGCTCTCAGTGTTTCTGTTGGCTCAAAGTGAGCTTCACTCATTGTGAACGTCTCCTTTCTGACAGTTTGTTGATCTTCACACTGACTTTGACACTCTGATGTCCCACACTGCAGTTTGCCTGTTCAGAATCAGAATCAGAATCAGAATTCCTTTATTGTCATTGTTCAGAAGAATGCAATGAAATAGTGCAAAAACGGTATAAAATAAATAGACTAAAAGTTTGCGTGTCTTGCAATATAAATATAAAAATAAATATAAATATATTACACAGTTGGTGGTCACATTTTGTTCTTGTTCAGGGACTGATTATGGTGCAGTATTCAGGGCAATGACAGCTCTCGGATAGAAGCTGTTTTTTAGTCTGTTTGTTTTTGTCTTTATTGCCCTGAAACGCCTCCCCGAGGGTAGGAGTTGGAAGAGGTGGTGGCTGGGGTGTGAGGAGTCCCCGATGATGCTGCGGGCTCTCCTGAGGCAGAGGGTCTGATAGATCTCCTCCAGAGATGGAAGAGGGCAGCCAGTCAGTCTCTGGGCGGTGTTAATAACCCTCTGGAGCTGCTTCCTCTCCGCCACTGTACAGCTGGAGAACCACAAGCAGACGCCATGGCCGAGTACCGACTCCACCAGGCAGCGGTAGAAGGACACCAGGAGCTCAGTTCTTCAGTTATTCTTCCTGAGAATCCTCAGGAAGTAGAGTCTCTGCTGTGCCTTCTTCAGAATGGATGGGGAGTTTGCAGTCCAAGTCAGGTCTTCGCTGATGTGTGTGCCCAGGAACCTGAAGTCTTTCACTATCTCCACCCTGTCCCCGCTGAGTGTGATGGGCTGTATGTCTGGTTTACACCTCCTGAAGTCGACTATCAGTTCTTTTGTCTTGGAGGTGTTGAGGGTGAGGTTGTTGATGGTGCACCAGTCTGACAGTCGCTCCACCTCCATCCTGTAAGCAGTCTCATCTCCTCCAGAGATGAGACCCACCACCGTGGTGTCATCCGCCAACTTGATGAAAGTGTTGTTCGGGTGGGTGGGGGTACAGTCATGGGTATAGAGGGTGTAGAGCAGGGGGCTGAACAGCCCTGTGGAGAGCCAGTACTGGTGCTCAGTGCCGATGACAGGTGTGGTCCTACTCACACCCTCTGGGAGTGGTCTGTCAGGAAGTCCAGAATCCAGGAGTAGGTGTTATGGGAAAGACCCAGGTCCCCCAGTTTGCTCACCAGTCTGCTCGGGATAATGGTGTTGAAGGCCGAGCTAAAGTCCAGGAAGAGTAGTCTGGCGTAGCTCCCTCGCTGTTCCACGTGTGTCAGCGTGGTGTGCAGAGCGGTGGCGATGGCATCCTCTGTAGACCGGTTCTCTTTCAATATCATTCCAGCTGCACTCAAAATGATTGAAATCTCATTGCAAATCAGGCTTACTGGAGAAATACAAGATTAAATCTGATTTGAGTAAACAAATCAAAAAATGGCCCCTGAAAAGCTCAGCACAGTTTTAAAGGGACTTAAGGCAAGATTTGTTAAAAACTACACATGCATTTCCAGTTTATTCAATGCTAATGGGTCGTGAAGCATTAAATACCTAAAATAACAGGCCAATCCACGTATCTGTCTGTTGCCTTATACAGGCTGTGTGCCAAATAATTTGTTGCTGTTCGGGGTCCGAATTTCCCGCGCAGTCGTGGGGATGTGACGTAAATTGACGCTGTACGCGCGTTGCCGAACAGGAAGAACATGGCCGCCGTGGACACGGACTCAAACACTGCTGGGATCAGGGGCAGGCAGTGTTGCCAACTTGGCGAGTTTCTCGCTAAATCTGGCGACTTTCCAAAGCCTCTTGGCGACTTTTTCTTAGTCAAAAGCGACTAGCGACAAATTTAGCGACTCTTTCTGGTGCTCTGGAGACGTGACAGGATGTCTCCGTTATCGTCAACCAGCAGCGGGTGCTGCATGAGCCCCTCCCCCATCCCAAAGCACTCACGAGCGGTCAGTCTCACGCAGCGCTCCCTGCTGCAGTCAGAGCAGAGAGGAGACCCACACCACTCCTCCACACTTCAAATGAATCGCACGTGCGCAAATATGCCGCTGCTCACTCGCTGACAAACCAAGAATCAACAGAAGAAAGTTCATCTGTAGTTCTATTTCATTTGTCCGCTCTCCCGGTAATATTATATATTTGCTCCTGTCTGTGAATCGAAGCACGAGCGCACCCCCCCCCCCCATACAATCGGATAACTGCATCCACTCAAAGCCCACAAAGAAAACACCACGAAGAAAAAATGGACTTTATCAGCGTTACCTCGTGAGTCAAAAAAAAAAAAAAAAAGACCGAAGCTGCAGGCACCGGAATAAATATTGGATATGCGTTTGATTCATGGAGGGAACTTCAGCTGCATTTGGGAGTGAAAACGGATGCTGACAAAAATCACATAATACTCACTGTGGTCTTGCATTAAACCGTGACGTAGTAAACAGCATGAGCATCCCTGGTGCAGCGCTGTGAAGACGGACTTTCTGTAAAATGTTTGTGCGCGCTCCCGTGCCGCCTTGGCTGGTGGCTGCAGTTACTACTGTGGTAAATTTTGTAAAGTTGCCTTCAGTCCCTTTAAAGGTTCTTTCTACAAATGCATTTCTGTTGGATTTCTGTTGCATTTCTGGACCTTGTGTTTGATGGACACATAAAACGCAGGGTTGGGAGGGTTACTTTAAAATTGTAATCTGGTGCAATTACAAGTTACTTGTTAAAAAATGTAATCAGTAACTTACTCTAATTACTTCAATTAAAAAGTAATGTACCAGATTACTTTTAGTTACTTTTAGATTACTTCACCAACAAACATAAAAAATAAAGACAAATACAATGTGTCATCCTCACATTGCATTGACAACTCTACACAGTAAACACTAAATGCTCTGAGTGTTCTGAACTCTGCTGAACTCTGTGATGTTCAGCCCCAATTAATACCAACAACATGACCTTTAACCTCTAAACCTACTGAGAATCTGACTTTCTTTCTTATTCACTATCAGCTCCATCAGTTCAGACTGTGTTCCTCTAGTAGCTCTACAGTCCAGCAGCACCAGGAGCCGCATTGACAGTGTTAACACACATTTATATTATATACTCAATCTGCTGTGTAGCTGTACTGCTGTAGTGAGGAGCAGTGTTTTGTGTTCAGGTCGGCCATGCAAAGTATTTTTTCCAAGAGTTCAGAGTTGATTCATTCCTCAGTGACAGAAGGAAACATGCAATCTCTAATAAATCCTCCATCCAGGCTGAAGATATTATTGCCTTCATCAGATTCTTCTGAGTTCAGCCTGGTGAGGCTGTGGTTCTCAGCAGCAGGTCACTGACAGGCTAGCAGGCTAAGAACACTTTAGCTTCACTGTGAGTCAGCTGTGTATCACACCTGTAGATGTGTCTTCAGTTTTGATAAGTTCCTGGATGTTGAGAGCATTTTCACAGCTGGGAGGCAGAATTTACATTGTACAGAGAAGTTCTGGTCTCATCTGACTTAAATACAAAATGTCTACATTTCCAGCCAAAGAATGAGTTTCTCTCTCTGGGAGCAGCTATGACTCCAGCAGCAGGTGGTAAAATTCATGGCAACGCAGGTTGTTTAATTCAGGGTTAAACATATCAGTAGAGCAGGAGGCTGCTCCAAGACAGCGGTCGATGTGGCGTCTGTCATTTATATATTTACAGTGTCTATTGTTTATAGATCCATGATGTGGCGGTTTGTGTCGTAAAGTGCTGTAAAGTGCCGTAAAGTATCACAATGTGTGTATACGGCGCGTATGTCTGTTGTTGCTGGTATATTCCGTCTGATTTGCAAAAGTAATCCCACTCAGTAATCCATGTTTTTATCAGAAGTACCTGTAACGAGATTACATATTTTTTGCGTGTACTGTAACAGATTAAAGTTACAATTTTTTTGTATCCTGATTACGTGACGCTGTTACATGTAATCTGTTACTCCCCAGCCCTGATCAAACGCTATGCAGTGTCATGTATCTCATGTGAGATCATGTTGAAATCTCCATGCCGCTGCATGGAGACTTGGGCTACGTTCACACTGCAGGGCTTAATGCTCAATTCGGATTTTTTTGTGAAATCCGATTTTTTTGCGAGTTCGTTCACATTTACAATAAAATGCGACTTGTATGTGATCTTCCGTCTGAACGGAATACCACCCAAAAGTGTCCCGCATGCGCAGAAGAGGACATAACGACGTCACGCAGCAGCGCGCTTCAGTGTTTGCGGAACCCACAAACAATACAGAATCTGTAGCTTTTCAAGCGTCGATGATTTATTTAAGAACTGATCAAACACGTATTCCTACAATTGAATAGTGAGCAATCATTTCAGTGCTGCGCTTCTAATCAGCCGCGCCAAGCTCCTTCTGTGTGTGTGTGTGTGTGTGTGTGAGAGAGAGAGAGAGACAGGGAGCGAGAGAGAGGGATAAAGATAGGGAGAGAGGGAGAGCGCGCGTGTGGATATTATTATTATTTTTCCTCCCCGCTGTCCAGGCGCTGCAGAATTTAGCGAATGAGAAGGAAGAGAGCCAAGTTTTTGGCCATGGCGTTTTGTGGGGCAGCGGCAGCAACAGAGAAACGCAGCCAGGAGAGGTGGGATAGTGATGTGAGAGGCTTTAATGATACAGAGTTCAATAATATTTTTCGGATGACAAGAACTCCCTTAATGTGCGTCTGCGAGAGCCTTTTTTTTTAACACTCACGGTAAGACACACGTCTTCGGCGCCCCATATCGTGACGTGCAGGTCGGATAAATGCGACCTGGCCGTTCAGACTGAAGTCGCATGGCAAAAGATCAGATACGTATCGGATTTAGGACCACATGTCCAAGTGGCCTGGGTCGCATTTGAAAAAATCGGATCTGTGTCGTTCAGACTGTCAGGAAAAGATCCGATACAGGTCGCATAGGGGCAAAAAAAATCGTATTTGGGTCACTTCAGCCTGCAGTGTGAACGTAGCCAAAGAGACCTCAGGCTGGTCACATGTGGCCCAGGGTCTTAGAGAACGTAGAGCAATGGCGCTTTGGTCCATGCTCTCACCAGATTACCGCCTCACCACCTCACAATGGTGCACGTGAGGCCCGTGCCGAACATCTCAATGGGCCCAAAAGTAGGGGTGTGCGATATGACGATATAAGATCGTTAAGGATTATAACGTCAGGATGATCTCATAAATGAAAAAGATTGTTAAACCGTCTATAGAGCACGTCCTCCTCGTTCTTTTTTCACCTATATATAATATTTTTTGGAGTGATGATGTTACCTGAAAGCTTCAGATAATATCAACTAAATATTCCCTCTAGTGCAGTTATCCACATACAAAATAGATACATGCGAGCAACATTAACGCAGCCAGTGCTGCGTTCGGGACGCAAAGGCAGCTAACAAGGAGCGGAGCGCTGTGGAGCTTTTCTGACTGGAGCTGCTGCTGGGTGGAGGCTGTGTCGGGCAAAGCTGGTTTACAACAGCAGTACGGGATCTACAAGAGATCAGCCACCATAGAAACACCCCGAAAAGCTGGAAGGAGAGACGCTGAAGCTAGCACCGATGCTAATGCTAGCTAGCGAGCTACCGCTAGCAGTTCAAAAGCTAGCATGAGGGATTTTATATACAACAAATCACAGAAATGTGAAAAGACACTTAGTGAACATACCATCAAGTTAACAGCTGAAATGGCCCTTTTGTGTAATAACTAGTGGAACGTCTTTGATTTAATGGGATTATGAGGGGCTGTATTTAAATGGAGACAGAGCCCTGTAGTGGTCATATAGCACAACTATTAAAACGGCTAAAAAGCTATTTGATGTGTTTAGTTTTTTGTGTTACAAAAATGTACTTTATTGTTCTTTATCTTTTACATCATTTTTAAAAGGAGATAAAAGCTTAGATCTAAGAACAAAAAATTGTTCTCAAGCAGCTATATTATTCACTCAGATTATAGATATTAAAGTTAAATTGTTTTTGTTCTAAATTGTTGCCCTTTAAGTGGTAACCCGTTAAGTTTGCATATTTATTGACCCTTTTTAATAGTCTATTTGGTGTGTTTAGTTTTTGTGTTACGAAAGTGCTCTCTATTGCTGTTCATTACTTTTTATGTTTGTGTTCATTGCACATTTTGATTAGAAAAAAACTGTACTATTTAAAGGTGCTGTAGGCAGAATTTTGCTAGTCAATGCTAATTTGTCTGTGTTTTCTTTGGATTAAATGTTAGAATATCCATTGATAATCTTTTAGGAATGTAGCATAATTGCACTACCGCAAGGGCACAGCATTTCCATCTGTCTCTGTTCTGAGCTGAAAAGGAATCTCTACAGCTCCAGGTATCTTTGACCAATCAGAAGAGCCCCTGAGGCTCTAACCGTGATTGGTCGAGGGGCGTTCGTCACACATTCTTGTGGGAGGGGCTTAACTTGCGTGAGGGCTTGATGTCAGAGAAAACAGGACAGGATTGGCTGTGCTGGGTTTCAAATCGCCATCTTAAGTGGGTCAAATGGCCAAATGGTCAAAAGGATTCGGCATCTCCGCCATCTTGCGGAGATGCCGAATCCTGCCAACAGGGCCGGCTCTAGGCATAGGTGAACTAGGCGGCCGCCTAGGGCGCCACGTCCCGAGGGGGGTGCCCGTCGTACAAGGGGCACCACGACGCTCTGTGTTCCGTGTGCCCCGCTGTGCAGCAGTCCGATGCACTGCGCTCCTCGTCCACGGCGCTGCCCGGCACTGATCGGTATTGTTCGGCATCGCTCCTCAGCGGACCGCTCGAAAAACACGCTCCCAAGGGGCGCTCGTCTCGGGCTCACCTAGGGCGCCTCTGAAGCCCGGGCCGGCCCTGCCTGCCAACAGCACCTTTAAATTAAAACCAGTTTCTTTAGCTTTTGTCTTTTTTTCTTTTAGGGTTTTACATGTTTAAATACATTTTCTATGTTTTATATGTTTAACATTGGGGAAAAAAATGGTCAAACTTGCAAATTAGTCTAGAAAAATCAATATAAAAAAGAATTGTGATAAAATAGTGATCGCGATATTAATTTTAAAAAATCGTGATATGACATTTTGCCATATCGCCCACCCCTACCCAAAAGTGTAAACTGCTTCTGGTTGAAGCCATTCAGAGTTGGGGTTGAATGTCAGCACACCCTCCAGCCTTAAAACCCTGTTGCAGCCGAAACCCACCAGAACTAAACCGATCTTCCTCTGAGAGGTGCCACAGACATCCAGCACCTTCCCCCATGGAGCAACATGTGGCCTCCAGAACAAGAGCTGGACTGGAACATATTATTTTTCGCTTTCTCCCTTGTTGATGTATCGGTCCTCAGTTGAGATCCCTCTGAATGGACACTCCGGCTGCAGTCACTGTGTGATCCCACCTCCTCTCCACTGCCAAAGGAGGACCAAACCTGGAATTGGACTTCACCTTCTCTTCAGAAAGCTTTTAAGGAGCCACACAAACCGGCCGGGCTCACACTGCAAACCGCCCGGTCGTGCAGCTGCACCTCGCTGCAGCGACCCCAGTGTGAGACAGAGATGCTTCACAGTGTTTGGGCATTAGGTTGTTGTGTGATGATTTTAATTGGTTGTGTGTCTTCATTGTTGAACTCGAAACTTTGTGTTTACATGAGAAAAACAAAGGATTAAATCCTCTATGCTGTCGGGGTCTGCAAAGCGTTCTGATTGAACAGGTAGCGGCTGTGATGTACTTAACTTTACTTAACTACTTAACTTTACTTTACTTACTTAACTAACTTAACCTGAGTTAAATAAATACAGTTGTACTGTATGGTCTGGCCTCTATGCCTCCCAGCCACAGCCAGTATGGGCTCTACTGTCAGTAGCAGTAGCAGCAGTAGCTGCGGCAGCCGCAGCAGCAGCGCGCACTTCCTCATCGTGAAAAGTTCACTTTACGAGTTATGTTCTCGCTAAAGTGATAATGTCCAGTAAGAACAACCACTGATAGATGGCATGGTATCATTCAAACAAACGCATAAGGACAGGAACACACTTAGAAATACAACAAATGCGCAACAAGACACTCTCCAACTGTCGTCATTACAGCGCCATTAGTGGTTGTTCTGTGTTACTCCCAACATGTCATTGGTCACCTTCCCCCATGCTGGTTTCCATTTGTGCTTACCTTCAACTGTTTCCGTAATCCTGGAAGTGCTGTGTTGACATGGTTTTATTTTTTAAAGGTGCAATAAGTAAGAAATTTACTACAAAATGAGTAAATATCTATCATTTTTTCAATTGTCATTGAAAAAACATTCCCTTTAAACAATCTGTTGTCTCAATCAATAAATGTGTTGGAACAGTTTTTTCTTTAAAAATAACAGTTCTGGGACGGAACACCGTTGGTGGGTGGGGCTTGATTCTTCCTGGTTCCAGAGCCAGGGCCGCACTTTGGGGCAGTGGTTAGCACTCTTGCCCAGGTTTGAGTACCAGCTGGGTCTTGGGGCCTTGCTGTGTGGAATTTCCATGTTCTCCCCGTGTGTGCATGGGTTCCTTCCGGGTACTCCGGCTCCTCCCACGGTCCAAAAAACATGCATGTCAGGTTAATTGGTCACCCTAAATTGCCCCTAGGTGTGAATGGTTGCATGTCCCTCTGGGATTGGCTCCAGCCACCTTGAAAAGGACAAGCGGGTGGCTGAAGCAAGCGGCAGAAAATTGATGGATCTTATCTATCATCCACTTCCTCTATCTGGTGGTGCTATATCTCCATGTTACCTGCTCATTCTCATCAAGTTTCTGTTATCATTACTTGGGTTTGTTATTAGCTTGGTGATGACAAAAACATTAGATTCTGGAAGAGTATTGGTGACCCCGACTCCAACTGATGTGGAACTTCTCCATCTTTTTTATCTCAGTGTTGTGTAGTTTATCCACACCGGGACTTCGACCCCTTCTTTCCTCATGAAGTCAGGGTCTTGGGACATACTACAGGGGAAGTCTGTGCTGCTATAGATTGCAGTGAATTAGACTTATTCAACCACAGCATGAAACACACTTCAGTCACATTTAAAGAAGGAAGCAGCTTGAAAAGTATTTGAATCCATCTAACTAACTCACATTGCTTTTTAATTGTATTAATATTGCTAGCTTTTAATCATTAGCTCCTTTCAAGACACCTCATGTCACTGAACATCAGAAAATGTGGAATTGTCAAAGAGACAGATATAGGACAGTGAGCATATTTACTCTATTCTGATTACCGGTATTTCTTATTGGATTTTGTGTTTGTTTGTTTGTTTGTTTGTTTGAAAGGTATGTAATCATACATATAGTAATTATGACATATAGCATTAAATTTCAATAATTATAACATTATAAAGTTTTATGTTTATAAGACCATCAAAATTGGTTCCGTAACCCGAGTGGTCTTGTAATGCTGGTGAGTAAACCTGAAAATTGGTTTTATCAACCATGTATCCCTACTCACACACACACACACACACACACACACACACCCTTACGGTTGGGTCGTAAATGGTTCGTCAGATGAGGGCAGGTGGATGAAGGGGGGTAGAATGCTTTGTCAGTCATGTTTTTTCAGAAACACTGAAAGAAAACCAGATTCTTTTTTTCTTGTTTTATTTAAAAACAAAACACACACAATGCAATTTTCTACCAAGCAGGAGGGAAGAAGGAATGGTAGGACATGAAAGTGAAAAGGTACAAGAATACACAAATTAAGAATAGTGTGCCCAGCTAAAAAGAAATGATGACATGCAAAACTAAAAATAAGATTAGATGGAAAAAAAAAATACTGAACACATCAGGACGGTGTGTGTGTGTGTGTGTGTGTGTGTGTGTGTGTGTGTGTGTGTGTGTGTGTGTGTGTGTGTGTGTTCTGATCTGAGGAAGTCATTTGACAGTCAGGCATCCTGTCTAGGTGAAGAAAGCAGAGACGCATATTGTGTGTCTGATTTGAGGAAGTTGAAGGAACTTGGATGGTGACAATGATTCTCTCTAGGTGAGAAGCACATCAGGCATGTAGAGACGCTAGGTCTGGCTGTGATAAGATAGATAGATAGATAGATAGATAAGATAGATAGATAGATAGATAGATAGATAGATAGATAGATAGATAGATAGATAGATCTGGGTCTGGCTGTGAGTGTTTGATGTTTGAAGCTAGCTACAGGTGCTGATTCTGGAAGTGAGTACAAATAAGGCCTTATAGCCTCACCATGCAGATCTGCTAAAGCCATTTGTTTGCGTCAATTGACGCTTTAGTGGTTTTCCACAGTGTTTTCCCAATGTGTATTTCGTATGGTCAAGTCAATCAGAGAAGTTGACAAGCGGATGAAAGAAATAAGACCACCATTTTAGATTAGATTCCCTCGTTCCATGTCTTCTCACAGAATGTTCTTTAAAGCATCTGAGTATCGACCCGTTTTGCTGTGTTTTGGGGCCAGTTGTATTCCGGGGCATTCTTGCAGGCCTGTCCCACATAGCAGAGACACTTGGGCCACATCTGGCTGGAAGCTGGCACAGGTGGCATTCGGTCGGCACTGGCATGCAGCATGTGAACCAAACATGGCCCAGATGTGGCGGAGGTGGTGCCGTATTTAAGGTGGCAAACCGAATGTGGGCCAGATGTTGAGTTTAATATGTGGCCCACGTGTCAAAAAAGAGCGGTGGGCCACAGGTGGCATTCAGTTGGTATCACTTTAAGGTGGAAAAAAAGATGTGGGCCAGATGTTAAGTTTAGTATGTGGCCCACATATCAAATTTGAACTGTGGGCCACATGCGGCCCGGGTCTGTTCTTCATGTAAAGATAAGCTCACAATGACAGATATTATTGTTTGTACCAAATGCAATAAAACATAAATTTCAGGTGTGAAATACCATTAACTTTAATTGGCCTCTTTTAATGCACAATATTTTTGGCCTACTTCTAGAGGCTGATCAATTTATTTGTGCTCTCATTCATGTCGTTCATTCTGTGAAATCTGACAAAGATTTTAATTGTTTTTAATGTATGTTGACATTTCAATAACATCATAGACAAATAAAAATCACACTTTTTCCTGGAGAAGATTTTGGGCCCATTTACTATCATTAAAACCACTTATTTTCATTCTAGCATATAGCATACATAATATATATAACTTAAAAATTACAGATTTGTTACTGCTGTAGCCTACTATTTGCTTATAATATATTTTTTGCTATTCAAACTTAAATCTGAAAAAAGTACAACATTCATGACTATTTTATAAAGTGAAGCATTAGCCACAGCATCATTGAAAATCAAGAATACTTAAATCAAAAGCAGAGGGAGTCTCGAGACTCACCTACACAGCCCTTTTTTATATGTTGATAATAAAACCATCTAGTGCATGGATAAGATGCTTTTTAAATATTTTTGGAAAAAACCTGTTGTCGTGAATACATATGAGAATGAAGGACTCAACTTCATAGACTTCGATACTCTAAACAAAAAATTTAAGATTAAATGTGTCAAAGTGTTGTGAAAAAATGTGGATTTTTATTTCTAGCCATGCTATCTGGTTGGAGGCCTAACATTTCCTCAAGAGTGTAACTATAACATTGAAAAAAATCCTGTTCATCTTTCAAACTTCCATAAACAAGTTTTACTTGCTTGGTCCTTATATAAATTTCTTCTTTTAAAATTGTACACCGTTAAAAATAATTCTACCAATTAGTCATGATAAATTAAGAATTTTAGTCAGCAGGACTTCAAATTATTGAAACAGTTGTGATAACTCAAGATGTTATGTTTATGTTGTGTTCACTAAAGAAAACTTTCCAAACTTATTAAAACGATTCCTGTGGAATTAGGAATTTGAACCGATGATACTTTTCCTCATTGGACATTTCTGATGACGTCAGCACGTTGAACGTGCATTCAAACAGCCCGGCGGATCTGCTGTCTGCCAGTTTCTGCAGCTGCACGCGACGTATTCCTTAAGTCTGGCTTCAGTCACGCTCACATATTCAGAAAAGGTAAGTCACCGGATGATATGAATACTACCCAGATGTTTTTTCTTGCCTTTAAATTGTTAAGTTATTAGAAGGCTAAACGTGAGACTTTTAGCTAACTTTTAGCTATGCTAACTGGAGCTTCTCAAGACAACGAGCGGGACACTCTTTGCGTTTTTAAACATGTCAATTCACAACTTGTCCCAGTGAATGACATGAATCCAGCCTGCTCTGTGCAGACTGCACCATGAAAACGCCAGTTGAATTAAAGTAGACAACGTTTGACGACGTTTGTGGGTGCGGGGGAGATGGCGTGGCAGACTGTCGGTTTGTGTGCTTGGGGTGTGCACGGAGAGGAGTGCGCGAATGGGGGGGTCACGTGGGGCACGCGGGTGGGGGTGCAGGAGCAGAGTGCGTGCAGGCGGGAGGATTAAATCTGTCAATCTTGTACATCTGTCAGAACAGATTCCATGCATGTTTCTGACATTAAAAGGCTAATTCAAAAACAAGCATTTTTCAGTTTTAAGTGAAAATGGTGTTCACTATTTTTATTAAATTAAAGGTCCAAGTCTTCAATTTAGTTGAGGAATATACAGTACAATGCTGCTGCCCTCAGCCCACCTAAAATATTTTTCAGCTTTTAAGTCCTGCAAATTGTTGAATTTGACACAAAAACTATATTATCAGTGCATTAGTAGGCAAGTGTATGTGCATGCCTCTAGAAAATCAAAACAGTTATGATTGTTGAGTGTACTGTAACCATTGTCACTGTACTAATATGAGATTTTCTGTTGTAGGTCATCGTATTTGCTCCACCTGGCTGCGTCTTGGATGAGATGGACAGGTAAGTTTTGCACTTCTGTCACGGGAAACCCAGAAGAACACTTGAACACTAGAGAACCAGCCATGGTCATGATGGGAGAAGTTTAGCTCTCCTTTGCATTTACAGTGATTGTGTGTTTTTTCAAGTCTCAAAAGTCTCTCCAAACCCATGTGAGACAACATGGATTTAGCAGGAGCAAACCAGTGGACTTTAGAGTTAAATGTCTTTTTTGGAACTTGCAGACAAGTAAAAACTCTAACAGTGCTTTTTTTGTTTTTCTTTTTATCTTTGAGGAGCCCACAGATATGGAGGACGACATGACGAGGGGACTGAACGTGGGAATCCTCAGAATACCAGAAGGGGAGGATCTGACGGACCTGGCTGTGGTGCTGGAGGATCAGATCATCCTGCATGGCATCAAGGACTACTCGCACTGCTATGCTGTTTGGACTTCTGTATGTGCTCAACATCCACTATACTCTATACTACCACTATACTATATCGAATTGTTCTGTTGTATTCATTTCAGTAAGAGTAACTTCCGCTTTGTTCAGTCCTTCACAAGTTTTCCACTTACCCCAAACTTTATTTCTGCTGCTTCATTACTGTTTTCAACTACATATCTCACTTTTGGGGGGCATTTGTATTCAGTGTGGTATATATGTTGTATAAAACTTTTGCTTTGCTTTTAAAAATGTATAGTATTAAACTTCTTAATTTTATATACTGTTTTAAGATGATATTGTAATTGTATCAATAAATAAATATTTGAAACTGTCATTGTTGGAGCATTTTGTTTTCTGGGCCAAATACGGCAAGTGAGTGTATTAAAGAAGTGGCCCGGTTACGGTTTAGTTGAGGCTGACATCTGGAACCAGTTCTGAAACTTGTCTGGTCCTACTTCGGGCCAGCTGTGGTCATACAGGTGGTTGACGTCTGGGAGAAAAACTAAAACTTACCTCGCCCAACACTGGGCCAGGACAGGGCCACATATGGCTAAATAGGTGGCTGAGACATGGCACAATCATGGGCAATATGTGGCAACCAGAGGTGGCCCTCCCAAGTGCCGTAATTCATTGCGGTATGTGGGCCAAGTGTAAGTGAGAAGTGTGGGCCACTACTGGGCCAGACTAATTTTGCTATGTGGGGTACTACAACCATTTCCTGCTCCTTAGTGAAGCAATCTTTATTCCTACGATGGAGTCAATAACCCCCCTGTGCGAATAGATCATGCTGAACTCTGGAATTCCTATGCTCAAATGAGTGGACTTTATGGTGAATGATACATGACAGCCAATATGCACTTACTTGTCCATTTAGCAGATGTGTCACGAAAGCAGAAAGTGTAAGAGCTCTTAGACCTTTGTGGACACACTATTGCTTTCACTTTGAAAACAAAAATGGGTACTTACTTAGTCTTATACATGGGACCCAGAATATACCTATCCAAATGGTGAATGCTGTAAAGACAATACACTCTCTCCCTAGCATCACACAAAACATAAAGCTGAGCACAGGTGCATGGGGGATGTGAAAGGCGTTCAAATGTAGAAGAGGACTTGTGTACACAAGTATTTGGTAGCTGAATTTAAAACAGTGAAAATAATTGAACGACAAGGTAAAAACTAAGTACGGGCAACGTGGTTTTGGCAGAAAAAAAAAAGTATGGAGTTGCTATCAGGGAGCAATGCAGCGATGTGATAGAAAGGATAATGTTGTTACATTGCTGAAATCAATCATGGATGAGGAAATGCAACAGCTGATAGAGAAGATTGATGCGATAGTAGAATACAATAAGAAGAGAGAAATTTACAGGATGAAGGACAAATGAGTGCCCCATTGTTGATTTTTGATGACAAAGTTATGGAAAAGCCTCTTACTTTAGCAGATGTGATAACACAAGTACTTCACTGTAAGAAAGGGACTGCTGAACAGGTGTCCGAATATGCAGAAAGATTTCTTAAATGTTGGAAAGAAAAGGCAAAATTAAAAGTGTCACATAAAGCTGAACCTTTCTTTGTGTCAATGATCATTAATGGACTGGGAACACAGGATGCTGATACTATAAAGAATTAGCAGCCCCAGACGTGTTTTCATTGAGTCCTGTGGAATTACTAAAAAGGACTATAGAATTAGATACAACTGGATTGTTTGCAAATTAAAAAAAAAAAAAAAAAAAAGCTAAGATTCATGCTGTACAATACACAACTCTGGGAGAGTATAGACCGTTTGTATCAACACTACCAGGCTTCAGAGAATGAGGACGAGACAGGATGAGACCAAATCAACGACGATTTAGGGGCCGAGGTTAGTATAATAATGCTAATGATCAAAAATTGGCAAGGACAAATAAACCTCAGTGATGCATGCCATTATCAGAGACTGTGAGCAAAGGAAAAAAAAAAAGAGATGAAGCTAAAGTAGCTTGATCCACCGGAGTGCCACAAGTGTTGAATCAAGGCCAAAACTCAACAAGTACCAAAGACAAACATTACACCTGAACAGAGAGCAGTTTCCTTTCTGTGGAGAAAAAAAAAAAAACTTCTACACAATGAAGAGGCCTGACAGTATTGGTACGCTGACAGTGATCAAATAATAATAATGATAGTTATTCAGGCACAAGTTTCAAATACACCGGTAGAAAATACCAAAGATTTGTTTAAACATTAAAGGGAAACCAATAAAGTTTCTCTTAAATGTAGGTGCATTTCTCTCTTGTATTCGTCAGCAGGAGATATACTGTCCATTAAGCAATGACACTGTTCAAACTGTCAGCATTTCTGGTGTCCCACCAAGAGAAAGCTGTCAAAACTGTTACCGGTCGAGATAGATGGCTGGAAATTTCAACATGTGTTTGTGATTTAGAAATGTTTTCAATATTAGGAAAAGATATGCTATCAAAATTAATATTATATAGAATTTGTGCTCCAGAGTGAGTAACAGTAAAAACATCCCAAACATACATCAGACGGTAGGACAATATTCAATTGTTTGGCAGAAAGCAGCCTCTGTTTTGCTAAATGTTGATGTTGTGACTTGACTGTTCACAATAGAGGGAATCAGAACATTAGCATTCTATCAAGCAGACCAGTTGATAAACCATTCTCAGACAGAGTAGTGAAGAAGGATGAATTAGTAGAAAGTCCACAAATATTGTTTGTCTCTCCAGAGGGACTGATGTTATTATTAAAAGATGTGCACGGAAACATTGAACCATTTATCTGTGCAGTTACAAATGATCATGGGGACAGCAACTAGAATGCTTGACATTTGTTACCAGTTGCTTCATAGACAACCAGATGACAAAAGAGAGGAGAGGAGGAAAGGTGAACCCGTCTTCCTATCGCAAAGATCTGCCTGAAATTGTTTGAGAGGTCTTGTAACAAAAACTCTATTCTTGGAAAATGTACCCTAGCCGGTTTATGCAGAGTATAGGTGTCTTGAGATGATAAATCTTTCACATCTTCCACCCTAACTTTCTTCATGGCACCCTTTTCTGCCATCTCTAAGTACAATATAAATTCACCCCCCTCTAACCGTCTGTCTTGCTCCTACTCATCTCCTCAACACCTAACCCAGGGCTACTCAACTTACCATTGCTCGAGGGCCACATAGAAAAACATTTCTGTTTGCGTGGGCCGCAACCTAGGTTTGCTAATTTATATGACTGAATTATGTAAAAGACATTTAAATAATGTAATTAATATTCAATAATGAAATTTTAAATGCATTACAATAGAAAGACAACTACATTAGTCTTTTGTAAAACTAAAATAAGACTTTGTTGAAAATATATTACACTAAGCCTTATAGATCTATTTGTGACTGTTTTCTGCATTTCCAATAAAAAGCAAAAAGGTGAAATGGCATGACATTTAAAAAAAAGTCAGATATCAAATTATAAAATGAGGCTTTATTCACAAAATATGAATATACTTACTACACATATGAGCACTTTTTGTAACAAAACATAAGTATTTTAAATATTTTTCAAGCAATGCGTTTGAGAAATTCACTAAATTACAACAAAAAGCAGGTCTTTTTCCACAAAAAAGTAAATAAATTAAGGGATTCTTTACAAAAATAATTGGCCTACTCTTGCAAAAAATAAATGAAGTAAAAATTGAATCTTGTGCATCACAAAAAAGATCACCGGTGGCAAAAAAACAAACAAAAAAAACAATCATTGTAAAGCATACAAACATAGCTCTGCAGGTGACTTACTTTTTGGAGAACAATGACAGAAGAAAAACACAGCTGTGCATTACTCACAGAAATTGTGCACAACAGCAGCCCTACAGAAGGTCACAGCTAAAACAATTACCCTCACCTGAAATCAGGACGATGTATCACATTTCTTAGCAAAGTCAAATTCACGTAGGATTAATAATAAGGAAAACAAAACTTTCGGAAGTGTCTCAGTGACAGAACAGTGTCAGTGTTGTCACAGGTTGAGTGGTGCAGTCCTACTGTAATAAATTCCTGACAGCTGTCGTGGCGACGCTGAAGATTCGCTCGTTTAGGAATGGACGGTTTTTGGCAAAGAAGGCACACTGGCTTGTTATTTACTTCCAGAAAAGCAAATTCTTCCTCCCATGACGGTTGAAATTTCCTGTGTTCATCACATAACTTTAGTTTAATTTTACCGGCGGCAGCCATGAACTCCACTTCGATCAGTCTTCTTTGAGTCTTTTGTTTTCGGCAGTGAGCAAACAGCCTATTGGCGCATTACTGCCACCAGCTGGTACAGCCCCACAATTGCAACACTTATCTGCCTGTTGTCAGGAGGTCAAACACACTGCCCTCTGGTGTCCGCATATCAGAAACGTTTTTTTCCTCATTAAAAGTCGATTTTTTTTTTCACTGCTTACAATCAGCCGTGGGCCGCACCTTTACAGCTTGCGGGCCGCATGCGGCCCGCGGGCCGCGGGTTGAGTAGCCCAGACCTAACCCATCATAAAAACTTCAAAGTGCAGTTACAAATGATCATTGGGCCAGCGACTAAAATGCTTGACATTTGTTACCAGTTTCTTCACAGACAACCAGATGATGAAGATAGCAACTAAAATGTTATTGTTTGGTTGTATAATGAGGACACTTCGCATTTTTTTGTTTTTTCATTAAAATCCTGCAAAATACAACGAAAGCAGAAGTTCATTCAGCTGGATGTGTTGTTACAATCTCCGTCAGTTTTAGCGTCTGTTCCATCTAAATTGTGGACACAGCACGCAAATCATGTAGGACTGCTGGATATGGAACCTTATCAAGCAACAATTAACTATGCAAAATATCCTGTTTGTTAAGCAGTATCACTGATCAAAGGAAAAACAAATGGGGATCAGACCAGTGGTTCAATCAATGCTGAAACGAGGAGTAATTGTGCCATGTGTGTCCCAAACAACACCCCAATAAAAATCCCATTCAGTAAAACACAAAAACAGTGGCTCAGTAATTCAGAGATGGTTCAGTTTTAAAGTATCAGAGGAGCAACAGAGTCACGTTATATGTAGGGAGTGCTATAAACAAGATACAGGCAAGAGTGGAGCACAACCAATCTTTACACCACCTAAAACAGCGGCGCAAACTGCAGTGCGGAGTGATTACTGTCTGTCAGAGTAGAAAAAGAGTGAGAAAATGTATATTGAGTTGACATTCTGTTTCTTGTGCAACTGGTTGAGACTGTTCAGAAAAGAAATTGCTACAGGAAAAGGTAATGTAGAGCTGATGTTTGTATTTGTTTCTTAAACTAAGCACTTTATTTTGTTCTTTCTTTGTTCTTATATAAATGCTGCTCTTACAAGGGGTCGTCATATTTTGTTCTTTTGTAATGTTTCTGTGGATTTGTTAGAAAGGAGGAGAAAATCTGTAATCGCAAATCATGTAAAACAGTGGCGCAAACTGCAGCACGGAGTGTGTAAAGCTGTGCGCATTACTGTCTGTCAAAGTAGAAACAGAGTGAGAAAATGCATATTGAGTTGATATTCTGTTTTCTTGTGCAACTGGTTGAGACTGTTCAGAAAAGAAATTGCTACTGGAACAAAAGGAAAAGCTAATGTACAGCTGATGTTTATATTTGTTTCTTAATCTAAGCACTTTATTTCGTTCTTTCTTCGTTCTTATATAAATGCTGCTCTTACGAGGGGTTGTCATATTTTGTTCTTTTGTAATGTTTCTGTGGATTTGTTAGAAAGGGGAAGAAAATCTGTAATTGCAAATCATGTAGGATTGCTGGCTGTGGAACCTTATCAAGCAACAATTAACGATGCGAAATATCCTGTTTGTGTTCAACAGTATCTCTTATCAATGGAAAAAGAACTGGGGATCAGACCAGTGGTTCAATCAATGCTGAAACGAGGAGTGTCATGTCTGTCTCCAAACACCACACCAATAAACCCCATTTTTGAAACCAGGAACAAAGAAGTACAGATTTGCACAGGATCCGAGGGAAAAAAAAAAAAATGTCAGCGTCATTCCTTTAACTCGGGTTGTACCAGGATGTTAATGCTATCTTAGTATCAATACCAGCCAGAGCGAAATGGTACACAGTTGTGGATTTGTGTTCTGCTGTACACAAGAATACATAGGATTTGTTTAGTTTCACCTTCTGTGACCAACAATATCGCTTTACAAGATTAACGTTGTTTGTTTGTTTGTTTGTTTGTCTTTTTTGGACAGTCCAACTGTCTGTTTTGAGACAGCAGCTTCCAAAGCTGACATTACCTGCTGACTCGGTTTTGTTTGGCATACATCGACAACATCATTATTTTCTCTTACACAGAAAATTGAATTTGAGTTTGTAAAAAATTGTTAACCAGTTATTCTGATTTTATTCAAGTGTGTGTCTACGCTTCCTGATTAAGTTTGTGTGGCTTTATTTTGAATATTTTAGAATGAGACTGTCTTTGAATGATTTTACTATTCATTTACACTTTTTGTATTTTATACACTTTTTAAAAACCTTCCCTCCTTTTGAGTTTTATTTTTAGATCTATATATTAGAATTTGGGTGGATGTGAAGGTTTTCCAGTGATCACGTTAATTGGGAAATATCAGAGAATTTCACGATGCTTATCACAAAGGACGCTACATGTTTCAAAGTTTTGAAAGCAATAACTTAAAATTTCAAGTTAGGAGCAAATTTGGTTATCTTCAGGTCACAAATAGTAACACTTTTGATTATTTGCTTTATATGTTAAGATGAAACCTGAGTTTTTTGTTTGGATCATAATTTTTAGGTTCACCTCTGGAGAGCTTTAAAAAACGTCATATAACCATCTAAAGTGCTACAGACATCCAGACGTATCTGTTTATAGAAAATGTAATATCTAACTGTTTGAAAATTGTATGATTGAAAAAAAAATGTTAATGAGTCTTTTTTTCACTTTCTACAGCTCCGGCTCATAGAATGAACCTTCGATAGCTTCGCCGTCATAATCTTTGAGTTTGTATGCCGGTGGAGTACACGGAATGCATTCTGACACCGCAAATACTTCGTTCGTGAATCTCTGTTCGTATTTTTTATCGAAGGCCCCTCGCAACTTGGATATTCTGACAACATGGCCCACCTTAAATCCTGCCTTTATTTTTGCTTTCTCTTGTCTCGTGGTGTAGGCGTAACGTACAGATTGTGAAACACTTGAAGGCCCTTAGTCACATCAGTTGGGTGCGTTTTTACACTGCTGTGGTAAGTGTTATTATAGCTTTTTACTAAGTCTGGCAGGACTTCCACGTACCGACGCATGTTCTTAGCAGTAAAATTCTAGTCTTTAACGTTCGGTTAAATCTTTCAACCACGCAGGCTTTTAGATCACTGGCTGTGGCAAAATGTATGATGTTTTGTTTCCTCATCAGAATCTCAAAACTTTTGTTGAAAAATTCTCTTCCTGCATCAGTCTGTAGGTTTTCAGGCATCTGGCTCTCGCGAAAGATGGATTCAAAGGCAGTCACCACTTCCACTGCGGTCTTCTTTCTCAAAGCTCGCACGTACGCTAATTTGGAAACAACGTCTATGACTGTGAGTAAATAACTATACCCATCATTTTCGTCGGCTAACGCCTGCATATCGCAAAGGTCTGCCTGAAATTGTTTGAGAGGTCTTGTAGCAAAAACTCTGTTCCTTGGAAAATGTACCCTAGCTGGTTTATGCAGAGTATAGATGTCTTGAGATGATAAAAAAAATCTTTCACATCTTCCATCCTAACTTTCTTTCCCGTCTCATCTTGAACCGCTTTATGAAGCCGCTCTGGCCCGCCGAAACTACCAGGATGACTCGGCTTGTAATATAACCTCTTCATGACACGCTTCTCCGCCATCTCTAAGTACAATATAAATTCACCCCCCTCTATCTGTCTGTCTTGCTCCTACTCATCTCTTCAGATGTGTCAACACCTGACCCATCGTAAAAACTTCAAAAGACCTTAGAAGGAAGGAAGTTTGGGGGGGGGGTTGGACAAATGCGCGGTGGACAAATGGTGGACAAATGGTGGACAAATGGCGAGTGGCGGGGTTTATTGGGGGCCATAAATCTTTCGATTTGACATATAATATCGTTCATTCTTTTTTCAAATAAATAGCTTGCAAATTATTAGTAACTTATCTACAGAGTATAAATAATGTATAATTTTATGTAAAAATAATTTATTAATCATTTACAAACATACATAAATGTTTATTCATGATTAGTTTACTACTTACTAATACATTAATAACAACATATAAATGATGTTTAAATAGTTTGTAAATGTTTAGTTACACACTTACAAATGTAAATAAAAAGTTTGTTCATGTTTACCAATCATCTAAAAATTGCTTATAAATGTTAATAAATGCTTTATAACAGGTCGTTATTGTAAAGTGCTACCAAATGTTGAAGCAGTTTTCTGTTTTCTGGCTAAGAATGCCCTGTTTAATTGTGTAAGAAAAAATGTGGTATTTCTTAGTTTTACTTTTCTTGTGGTACTACAGTTGTTACAGACCTGAAAATGTAACTCCTGCCAAAAGCCAACTTTAAAGGGACTGCAGAGGGAGCACTGCACACACACAGACATTATGTTATGGTGTGCATGTTTTAGTTTTTTGAATATTTATTTTATTTGGAGCCTAAATAAAAAACACATCACGTGTTAAATATATATTATCATGTCCTGTCGTTTTTTTGTTAATGCAATACAGGAAAATCAATCAATCAATCAATTTATTTTCGCATAGCCCAGTATCACAACAACAGTTGCCTCAGAGGGCTTCAAGATGTTACATTGGTTGGTTAAAAAAAAAGTATATATTTCAGACATAGTTGGAAATTGCGATTATTTTTATTTGTGATTAATCATGATTAATTCATTTGTAAGCTGTAATTAATCTGATTAAAAATTTTAATCATTTGACAGCTCTAATTATTACACCATATTTTCACATCTTGGAGGCTCTCTGCAGTCTTCTTGTGGACTTTTGCTGCTCTGATGCCAAGCCCTGGGTCCCTGCGGCCTTGTGGGGGCGCTCCAGTCCTGTTTTGTCCTGTGCATGCCCTGTCTTCCTGTTTTCTGTCTGCCCTCATGTTTTCCTGCCTCCCTCATTACCGCCCTAATGGGTATCACCTGTCCTGCCCTCTATATAAGCCCTGCTCTCCTGGTGTGTCTTGTTGGTTCCTTGTGGGTCTGTCTGCGTGCTTTTGTGTCCCTGCTTGCATGTCTGCTCAGCTCAGCCTTCCTGAATCCTACATTACTGTATCCCTGCGTTCCCGTTACCCACATTAAAGGACTTCGTGAACTCCGCCTGGCTGCCTGCGCGTGGGTCCTTCCATCCCGCACTCGTGACATCTGAAGCTGAAATATCGCCGAAGGCTACGTTCACACTGCAGGCTGAAGTGACCCAAATCCGATTTTTTTGCCCCTATGTGACCTGTATCAGATCTTTTCATGACAGTCTGAACGACACAGATCAGATTTTTTCAAATGCGACCCAGGCCACTTGGATATGTGGTCCTAAATCCGATACGTATCTGATCTTTTGCAATGCGACTTCAGTCTGAAAGGTCGCATTTATCCGACCTACACGTCATGATATGGGGCGCCGAAAACGTGTGTCTTACCGTGAGTGTTAAAAAAAGGTGCTCGCAGACATACATTAAGGGAGTTCTTGTCATCCGAAAATTATTATTGAACTCCGTATCATTAAAGCCTCTCACATCACTGTCCCACCACTCCTGGCTGTGTTTCTCTGTTGCTACCACTACCCCACAAAAAACTTGGCTCTCTTCCTTCTCATTTGCAAGTTTCTGCAGCGCCAGGACAATGGAGAAAAAAAATAATATCATCCACACGCTCTCTCTCTCTCACACACACACACACACACACACACAGAAGGAGCTCGGCGCGGCTGATTAGAAGCGTTGCGCTCAAATGATTGCTCAATGTTCAATTGTAAGAATGCGTGTTTGATCAGTTCTTAAATGAATCATCAACGCTTGAAAAGCTACAGATTCTGTCTGTTGTTTGTGAGTTCCGCAAACACTGAAGCGCGCTGCTGTGTGACGTCGTTATGTCCTCTTCTGCGCATGCGGGACACTTTTGGGTGGTTTTCCGTTTAGACGAGAGATCACATACAAGTCGCATGTAAATGTGAACGAACTCGCAAAAAAAATCAGATTTCACAAAAAAATCCGAATTGAGCATTAAGCTCTGCAGTG
This sequence comes from Salarias fasciatus, assembly GCF_902148845.1. Classification (NCBI taxonomy): domain Eukaryota; kingdom Metazoa; phylum Chordata; class Actinopteri; order Blenniiformes; family Blenniidae; genus Salarias; species Salarias fasciatus. Next base: position 112,605 of record NC_043753.1, read on the forward strand.
TGAACGTAGCCTACGTGTTTCTGAAGTCAATGAATCAGATGTTTGTCCCTTTTAAACAAAGAAATGCCCTTTTCAGTTGAAATATTCCACTTGTGGTTGTAAATCTGAACCTTTCAGAATTAATTTGGACACTTCCCGATACAATTAAAATTTGAGTTTCATCAAAATTCTAGTAACTTTTATGCTTAATTATCAGACTTGTTCTCCTATTATGCCCTTTTTAATGTAACATCTCATGATATTGCTGCTTGGAAGCATTCTTTTGCTGGCTCTCGGAGGAGGCGGACGCTTTTTCTATCGCTCCCTACTTTGCTTCTCCCTCCCTATCGTTTCTGCTTGCTGCTCTCTGTCTCGTCTGTTTTACTGGAGGAATCACTTGACTTGGTTTTTCGAACAAACCAAATTATCAACCATGGAATTGATCAGCTGGTCTCTCTACTGTAATGGAAATTTCTCATGTATGCATGCTTTTTCTCACTTGTAGTGCTCACAGAGGTATTTTTGTAAACAACCGTAGCTCACACACTCAGATGTGTGGGGAACCACGAATGCTTTGTCTAGAATTTACTTTTCCTGATAATCTTAGCGTAGCAGCTGCGGGCACTCGTGGGAGTCTTCCTGTGTCCAGCCTATGGCTCGGTGCAGTCAAGGCCCCTGGGAGTGAACGTAGCAGATAGTTATTAGAGGCTTGCACGCCCCTGCGAGGGCAGAACTCACTCTGTTACTCTGTTGACTGTGTGACTTCTCCTGCTGTACAGCATAATAAAAGAAACCAAAACGAACTCACCGGCGGAAGCCCTTTATTAAATAAAATTGCCATAACACTACGCAATTGATACGAGTTTTTCAATGAAAAGCACAGGAGCGGGGGATCCTGCCTGTCCGGACGGGACTCGGCATGCTGGGGATGTGATGGATGCCCGGGAGAAGTGGAGGGGTGTCACATGCCTGGCACCCCTGTCCATCAAGGTCATTGTGGATGATTACATTTTCGGATTTATGATGATCGGCCTGCTGCTGATTGGCTTGTGCTGCGACCTGATCCTCTGGAGGATTAAGAAGACCGCCACCACAAAAGACGTCCAAGGGATGACGGTCTTTTCAAAACAACGGTCAAAAGCTTCGGCTGACCATTTTTTGAAATCCTTCGAAAGGTGGATAATTTGGGTTATGGACGATTGAGACGCAAGTTGGATGTCACCATCACCGAGAGGGTTAAACCCAGCTTCTGTCTGAAAGTGGAGATACCGAGCAAAGGAAGGTGAAACGGCTCCTTCCGCCAAAATAAGATACCTTTTGATTGTGTTTGGTGCCCTTGGAAGACTAAACAATCTCCCCAAAGATTCAAGGACAGATTGATTGCTTTTTCTGTCTTTCCTCTCTCTCTCACAGCTGCTACCCAAGTTCACCTTTGGACTGCTTCGTTCAAGGCCGTCCCGGCAACTACCATCCGAGCTGGAGCGCAAAGGAGAGGCGGGCCAAACCACACACACGTACATCGACTGATGAACTGAAATGCCACATACACGCCACACACACTCCCTCCCCCACTCTCAACGTCTCCACCACACTTTTCTGCTGATGACTAGTGGTGATGACGTGTTGCGCTGATGATGTACCTGTGACCGCTGACCTGTTAGTCTGATAGCAATTTCTCTCATGTGTCTTGCTCAGGGTTGTGTCGTGGATTTTTATTTAAAAAGTAATCCTAGGCCAGTCACGGTGCAAAAAAACCCCACAAACATATTTTCCGGGAAAAACTTCAAAATCTTCAAGTATATCCACTCTTGGTTCTTGAAGTCTTCAATTGTAGTTCTCCTTGGAACAATCAGGCAGAGTCGGAGTCAGAATGCAAAAAGAGGACTTTATTTCCAAAACCCCCGGCAGTCAGGTAGACCAAAAAACTGACGCGTGGACCGCTCTGCGCTCCATCTATTTATACTATTTTCTGGGAGTACGTTGCATCTCGAATGACTTTTCGTCAAGACACAATTGCTTTAAACCATTCTGTAACCCTCCATTGAGGCACAATTGTGAACCTGTCATTTGCCTCTCAGTTGACTCTCTTCCCCACTCCCTACAAAAGTGAATGTCCGTGACCCCTTCGGAGGCCTTATCAGCCTCCATCAACTCTCCATCAAGTCTCCATCCATCCTTCCCAAATGCCAGATGCTGTGCAACAATTCACATAGTGTCACATTCCTTGTCCAATGAGCCTCATTTGCGTAAGAGGGAGACAGAGAGGCAATTGACCTGTAGTCTTAGCTTTAGAAAAAAACAGACTGTCCAGCTGCCAAGAGGCTGCCGTAAAAATGAAAAATGGCAGGTAGGAGAACAGAAAAAGAATCAATCAATCAATTTATTTTTGTATAGCCCAGTATCACAACAACAGTTGCCTCAGAGGGCTTCAAGGTGTTACATTGATTGGTAAAAATAAAAACAGTGAATAAGCATAATGTTAATATGTCAAATTCACAGTAACGAGACAAAATGAAGCAACCACCGCCTTAGACCCTCACATCCGGCAAGAAAAAACTCCAAAAACCCAGTGGGAAAAGAAGAAATCTTGGGGAGAACCACAGTATGGAGGGATCCCTCTCCCAGGGACGGACAGCTTTGGCAACAGCTAGCATGAGATAAGAATACATGTCTTTTCCACACCTGTGTCCACTAGCACACTATAACTAACAGAGACATGCATGATATGAATAATAGCAAATAACATAATATAATAAGCATGATGTGAAGAATATTATAAAATTATTCAACAGTTGGGAGGGTTACTTTTAAATTGTAATCTGGTACAATTACAAGTTACTTGTCAAAAAATGTTATCAGTGACTTACTCTAATTACTTCAATTAAAAAGTAACATACCAGATTACTTTTAGTTACTTTTAGATTACTTCACCAGCAAACATAAAAAATAAAGACAAATACATTTTGTCATCCTCACAGTGTATTGACAGCTCTACACAGTAAACACTAAATGCTCTGAGTGTTCTGAACTCTGTGATGTTCAGCCCCAATTAATACCAACAACATGATCTTTAACCTCTAAACCTACTGAGAATCTGACTTTCTTTTTGACTCAGGATCAGAAGCATCAGTTCAGACTGTGTTCCTCTAGTAGTTCTACAGTCCAGCATCAGCACCAGGAGCCGCATTGACAGTGTTAACACACATTTATATTATATACTCAATCTGCTGTGTAGCTGTACTGCTGTAGTGAGGAGCAGTGTTTTGTGTTCAGGTCGGCCATGCAAAGTATTTTTTCCAAGAGTTCAGAGTTGATTCATTCCTCAGTGACAGAAGGAAACATGCAATCTCTAATACATCCTCCATCCAGGCTGAAGATATTATTGCCTTCATCAGATTCTTCTGAGTTCAGCCTGGTGAGGCTGTGGTTCTCAGCAGCAGGTCACTGACAGGCTAGCAGGCTAATAACACTTTAGCTTTACTGTGAGTTCAGGTGTGTTTCATACCTGTAGATGTTTCTTCAGGTTTGATGAATTCCTGGATGTTGAGAGCATTTTCACAGCTGGGAGGGAGAATTTACATTGTACAGATAAGTTCTGGGCCTCATCTGACTTAAATACAAAATGTCTCCGTTTCCAGCCAGAAGAGTTTCTCTCCCTGGGAGCAGCCATGACTCCAGCAGCAGGTGGTAAAATCCAGGGCAACGCGGGTTGTTTCATTCACGGTTAAACGTAGAAGAGCGGGTTGAAAATAGTAGAGCGGGAGGCTGCTCCAAGACAATGGTCGATGCGGTGTCTATCATTTATATATCTATGGTGTGTATTGTTTATAGATCTACGATGTGGCAGTTTGTGCCGTAAAGTGCTGTAAAGTGCTGTAAAGTGTCACAATGTCTGTGTACGGCGCGGATGTCTGTTGTTGCTGGTATATTCCGTCTGATTTTCAAAAGTAATCCCGCTCAGTAATCCGTGTTTTTTTATCAGAAGTACCTGTAACGAGATTACATATTTTTTGCGTGTACTGTAACGGATTACAGTTACAATTTTTTGTATCCTGATTACGTAACGCCATTACATGTAATCCGTTACTCCCCAACCCTGGGCTTGCTGTGTTTGTGCACAGGTTGGCTTTTTTTTTTTTTTTTTTTTTTTTGGTCTTTCACTTCTAATCAAGACTCCCTTTGGAACCGCGATCTGAATTGACGTGACTTTTTTTTTTTTTTTAACCACCACCCCTCCCCCCCACCTCCTCCAATTTCTGTCTGAGTTCCTTTAACTCTGTTTCCTTTTCAAGACGGAGCACCGTAATTGGCTGCCTGGGCGTCTTTAAAACCCAAGCAATTTAGTTGTAACTTGTTACTTCGGTAACATGTTGCAATGACAATAAAGACTATTCTGATTCTTTGATATGTCTGAATTGCTGATGTAACACTGGAGGAGGCTGTTTTTTAATGGATCATTTGGGACATCCGGTGGCGCCATGTTCTGAAGCTCACATATAGGGATTGAGCACTCCCCAGAAATTCACATGAGGTCAGCTCAGGTCACAGAAGACTGACAGTGTCCTTCACTTTTATTTCATTTTCTTTGTTTTGATTGATTTTCTGCCTCTTTAGAAGTTAGAGAGCAGCTGATCTCACCATTTTGAAAATAGAGTTGTAGGAATGATAAACATCTGGGGAGATGACTCTTCCTTCTTCTTGGATGTTCTTTTCTTTTCTTTTTTTTTGCCCAAGATGGTGTTTCAGTCTCATGAGAGAGAAGGCTTTTCTCTTTGGTGGGGGATTTGGACAACACTTTGTCCATTCTGAAATCCAACCGGATCCAACTGGGTTCCTTCTTCAAACCGACTGGGTTTTTGAAGGTCAAACATATCTTCTTGGCTCACTTTAATGTGTTCTTTAATAGTTCTGTTAGCCTTGAAATGTGTAAGCTTCCATATAGTGAATAGTGAAGAACAGAAGACCAGAGGATTGAATTCACGAGATCGAGCATAATAGGAGGAATTTGAAGGGAGGAGGAGACTTAATTGACAACATCCTTTGGTTTAAACGGAGTCTTTCATGATGTTATAGGTATCATTAATCCTCTGAAGAGAAGAAAGATTGACACCGAACATAAAATAATAAAGAAGAGAGTGGACAGGGCCATTTTTTTTTGCATCAAGCCCCAATAGTGGATTTTGACGAATCCATTTGTTGATTTCAGTGTCAGTTCAGTTCAGTTTATTCATTTGTCCCTTGAAGGGCGATTTAATTCAGCTTTACATAACATAAAGTATACATTACAAAATGAGCGGCGAGTGAAAGTGGCGACAAAACGTATTCTTTAAACATTAGTGAACTGTACTCAGAATATGAAACTGATGATATGGAATTAAGTGACTGTTTGCAAGGAAACTGTAAAGAAAATGAGTTTGGTAGTGATATAGATCCTAATGGAAACCTCTTCAACAATTTAATCGGAAAGTGTCAATATTATATTGATGAACAATTTAAGGGTGTGAACATGGATGGAGCCTTTTCCATAATACTGTAGCGACCGCGGGGGTCTGCTAGAGGCAGCCTGTTCCGGGGAGGCCCCGGGGCATGATGGGAGCTCCCCGTTCGGGACTTTTGGGGCCATTTGTGGGGGTTCTGTGTGTTCCTGGGGTTTCCTTTATTTATGGTTGTGTTTTGCCTTTATGTTACTGTGCTGTGCTTTCATTTGTGTTGCTTTTATGTTTGCTTCCTGTCGGACCATGGGCCAGGGGGGTTGCTTGGGGAGTGACCCGGCCTACGTGCCAACATTATTGTTTGTCTCCGTGTTGGTGTGTGAATGTTCCCATGCTTAGTTGTTCTCACAATAAAGCCTTGGTTGAGCAATATAGCAGACTTCGCCTCATCTCTTGCCTAAAGTCGCCGCTTGAAGCTACAATATATTTTAATAGCAGAAGTCTATACAGGAATTATAGTAGCATCAAATAATATCTTTATCAATTTAGCAAATTTACTGTTATTGCCGTGTCTGAGACGTGGCTTGATGAGGAAAAGTGCTCTGAAGTACAATTGGACGGTTATGAACGACACACCATTAATAGGATAAACAAAAAGGGAGGGGGTGTTGCCTTGTATATAAATTCAGATTTGAGGAGCACCAAGATTAATAATAAGTCAGTCTCTATTGATGGAATCCTTGAATGTCTATCAGTTGAAATTGAATTTAAAAAGTCAAAGAAGGTTCTACTAAGCTGTCTGTACAGGACACCTGGATCATGTCTCGACGCCTTTATCCAAAATGCAGAACACTTGTTCAGCAATATAAAGAAGCACCATGTTTTATGTGGTGACTTGAATATAAATCTTTTGAATCCTCAAAGAAGTATAAAAATGACAGATTTTATCACATTAATGTACAGTCATAACTTTTTCCCGCTTATCACTAAACCAACAAGAATAACTACAAACTCAGCTACATTAATTGACAATATTTGTACAAATTAGATGGGTAATGAAACTACATCAGGACTACTTATAAACGACATAAGTGACCATCTACCTGTCTTTACCATCTTTCATAATTTCATGCAAAAGGACAAATTTCCTATAACCACTCAATATAAACTCATCAGACATACAACCCCGGAGGCTATGGCTGCCTTCAAAACAGACCTTTGTGCACAGACCTGGGAAGAGGTTTATTCCTCTGTAGATCCAGACAGGGCTTATGAAGCCTTCTTAAACATGCTCTTGACAATATATAACAAACACTGTCCTATTAGAAAGCAACCTATCACACACACATCTAGACAGGGAAAACCATGGATTACAAGGGGATAGTAAAAGCCTGTAATAAGAAAAAAATATCTTTATAGAATGTACATTAAACAGAATGAAAGAAACTGAACTTCGATACAAAATATATAAGAACAAATTATTAAAAATTATAAAATGTAATCAAAGATTATATTATTGTAACAAGCTAGAACAACACAAGAATAATATTAAAGGAACTTGGGAAGTGTTCAATGGAATAATCAGGAAGGGAATCACAAAACAAGGATGCCCAAAGTTTTTTACAGAGGGAAATGAAATTATCAATAAGCCTGAGGAAATTGCTAATTCATTAAACAATTATTGTCAAGTGCGTGTAGGTTTTGTGCAGAATCCCCACTTGAAAGGATGTCCCCCAACTGAAGCACGCAGGACTCCACTCGTTGCCTTTTTAGTTTCTTTTATTGCAGTTGCAGCGTTAGTTTTAACGGCAGGGTTAGGCCTTAGGCGTTAGCCGTTAGGCGTTAGGTGGAAAAACCTCAAAAGAAAACAAAGGGAATACAATATCAGTACTTGAAAACAGACACAAAATTTTATCATTCTTGTTTTTAGCTTCAATGCATTTTAACAAGTACATTTCAAACCCTTACATTAACGATATTTTACCAAACACATTTTAGCATTTTAAACGAAATAAATCAAAGTTTTCTATTTCCGCTTTTTTAATTATGCAAAATCTATATTACATCTTAATCTTTATTCCTTCTCAATCAATTCAGAGGGCTTTTAGCAAATAAAATATAAACATTGTTTTACCGTTTGTAGTAAATACTTATTTCTCTCTTTTTATGAAATAAACAATCCATTCATTTTACAAAATAAATAAACACAATCCGCAGCAACTCCAGTGTCCAATTTTCACTGAAGCAATCTCAAAATGTCCCAGTGTGCCTGGACACTGAATCGCCAGCGCTCCTGAACGCATCACAGAGCTGCACTTCTCCCACAGTAAACAGTGAACAGACATGGCGGCGCTTACCTGCCGTTCTTCAGGTATCTTTTTTGACCGTGTTGGGGAGATCGCCTGCACGATCGCTTTTTTTTTTTAATAGTAAATGGACTACACTTATATAGCGCTTTTTCTACTGCATTAGCAGAGACCAAAGCACTTTATACTGCAGGATCACATTCACCCATTCACACACACATTCACACACCGGTGGAGGCAGCTGCCATGCAAGGCACTCAGTCTATCCACCGGGGGCAATTCAGGGTACAGTGTCTTGCCCAAGGACACATCGACATGCAGACAGGGGGAGACGAGAGTCGAACTAACAACCTCCCGATTGTCAGACAACTGCTCTCCCCACTGAACCACAGCCGCCCATCTGCACGATCGCTTTGAGGTAAGTGCAGAACTCTTCCGGCTATTTTGGCTCACGCTGCTCGCGCTGTTGAGCCACCCGTGTTCCTTCCTCATCTGGGCTCACCGTGCTCTGTCTGATAAGCTCCAGGTGCGCGCTCAGGAGGCTCCGCCAGCTGACGTAGTGACTTCGGATAGGAGGAGGGAAAGTGGGGTGACAGGCAGCTCGACTCCAACCAAACAATTATTTCGTGAATGTAGGAGCCAACTTAGCCAATGAAATTATTCAACTACCTAACACTATTGGAATTGATGACAAAATAATCCCAAATAATGTAAAATCTTTTTTTATCACAGGCGTACATGAAAATGAAATAATTGAAATTGTTACTTCTTTCAAAAATAAGAGGTCCACAGACTATAATGATATTGATATAACTATGGTAAAATAAATTATCAATTATATAGTTGCTCCTTTTACATATATCTGTAACCAAAGTTTCCTAACTGGTGTCTTTCCAACAAAAATGAAAACGGCCAAAATTATACCTTTTTAAAAATGGAGACAAGCATCAATTTAATAACTATCGACCAATTGCTTTACTACCACAGCTTTCAAAAATAATTGAAAAATTATTTGTAAAAAGACTTGACCATTTTCTTGACAAATATCAACTTTTATGTGAGCAGCAGTATGAGTTCAGGACAAACAGGTCAACATCAATGGCTGTGATGGATTTAGTGGAGAATTTAACCACAGCAATAGACAAAAAAAAAAATACTCAGTGGACATTTTTATAGATCTAAGTAAGGCATTTGACACGATTGATCACTCAATACTACTAAAAAAATTTGAATGATATGGGATCAGGGGGGTTGCTCATGACTGGATAAAAAGTTACCTATCAGAAAGAGAGCAATATGTACAACTAGGTTCTACAAACTCAATTAAAAGCCCTGTTCCTTATGGAATACCCCAGGGATCAGTACTGGGACCAAAGTTATTTATCCTTTATATAAATGACATCAGCTATGTCCTAAAGAATATTAATTATATTTTATTTGCTGATGACACTAGCCTGTATTGCTGTGGGCATGACCTTGATAGTTTCTTACATACTGCCGAAAAGGAACTTGATATTTTAAAAAAATGGTTTGACACCAACAAATTATCGATAAATGTGAACAAAACTAAGTACATAATTTTTGGTAACAGAAAAATCAACAAACAATGTTGCATTAAAATTGGCAGTGTAGAGACTGAAAGGGTGGACTCCACAAAATTTTTAGGAGCAATACTAGTTAATAAATTAGGCTGGAAATTGCACATTAACACAATCAAGACAAAAGTGTCAAAAACAATTGCCATATTACATAAAATTAATCATTCTGTGAATAAAAGTGCTCTTAAATTATTATACAACTCTCTGATCCTTCCGTACTTTAATTATTGTGTTGAAACTTGGGAAAATAATTATAAGACAGGCATGATTTCAATTTTCTTACTCCAAAAGCGTGTGTGTTTTGTGTGTGAGTGTGTATTTTTGGGTGTGTGTCTTGAACATAGAATAGTGTGTGGGTGCGAGATGTATGAGGGTAAGAGATGTTGAGAGGTGAAATTAAAAAAAATAAAAATCATAAAGAAAAAATAAAATAAACAAATAAGGAGAAGAAGAAGCAATACCTGCATGAACTAGATCGGTTTAGCTCTTTTCTTTTTGGAAATATATTTTTTGTTGCTGTCTTGGTAATGTTTATGTTGCTAGGGGTAGGCGATACAAGTGATAAACTTCTGCCTATACCCTTTCTTATTCTTATTCTTATTCTTTTTTATTTTATTTCAGGCCATATCAATACAATTTAACACACAATTGACACATTTATAATCAAAACTTCCTGAATGATACCTGAAAAGGAGTGGGAAGAAGAAATACTTGTTTTACTCCCACCCCTGTTCTCTGGCAAAATCATCACATACTGTAATTTTTTTATGTCGTTTCCTGAACATTCAGCAACAACTGACTTAAAGCATTTACAATGGACTCATAGAATTACAATCAACTCAAAAGTGGTTGGCCCGAATTCAAACACTTCAAGTACGGCAGGCAATATTCAGTATTATCAAACAATTCTTATTGATATTAATTTGCCATCTGTCTTGTGCAAAAAACAAACAAAAATAATAATACTCAGGCTGAGTCCAAAACAGCACATTCACCTTTTTAAACTGACAGCTGCCCTAAAATTTTAAAGTGCATTCAAAGGAGTGCAAAACAACAATTTCAGAATACAGTTGCTTTTTTTTTTTTTTTTTTAGCATTGACGTGGTGCTGTTATAATACTCCAGCTCTGCTTGGCAGTGCAAACTTTGCACCGAGCTCTTCCCCTTTTTTTCGTTTAAAGTTGTCCCAAACTTTAGACATTTTCTGGCGTTTTCTTTGTTGTTCTTCCTCCTTTTCGCCAGCATTTTCTTCATTATGCTCTTCAATGCCCCGACGCGCCGCGAAAATACGTCTCGTCGCTGGTCACACGTTTCCATTTGTTTTCATTTGACGGAAAATCGCGGAAAGCATTTGGCGGTGTCAACGCCGCTCCATTTCTCCCGTCGTTTCACCACGCTGTGCTCCATCTGCTTGCTCCGACATGTCCGTGCGGCTTACACTCTCGTGTGGAAACATGCTGCGCTTTAGTTCCCGGCGCTACACGCTAGCGGTTTCTCGGTAGTTTCACTGTACACAATTAATAAACGAATCCTCGAAGCAACAGAATTTAATTCGAAGCTTTTTTATAATCGAATTATTCGATTTATTCGATGAATCGTTTCAGCCCTAATTGTTTAAGTTGTAAGAATTATGCTACTTGTGTTTCCATGTAAAAAGATGACTGAAATAAACTAACTGAAACTGAAATGAGCAGTATGGCCCATGGTGCATAGCCAGCTCCAGTACAAAACAAAAACAGATCAGCAAGGTGGATCCATCAAACCAAGCTGTGCCTTGGAACATTCCAGACCGGTAAATAAGAAATGACAGACTACTGTCAGCAAATATACAGTAGCTGCACAGTGAAAGCACGGTTAGCATTACCAACGAGTAGGGAGAAATGACATTGGTAAGGTGCTATTACTTCCTCTTCTCCTGGGCGTTTAAAGCGCGGATGAAGAGAGGCACTAAGGAGAAATTCTATCTGTTTTTGGTAGCTAGGGGAACAGTAAAGCGGAGGCCAGAGGGACAAAGCTTATACTCCTGATGCAGAGGGTGGGTTTCATCTCTGCAAATGGACTTGGCTCTCTTAAGTAACTGAATATTATAGATTTCCTCCAGGCTGCTGAACTTCACCCCAGTTACTTTGGAAGCAACGCGCACAATTCTCCCTAGGGAGTTTTTGTCCTTGACAGCAAGGTTACCGTACCAACACAGGATACAAAAGGAAATAACAGACTCAATAAAAGAACAGTAAAACATTTTCATCAGGCTTCTGTCTACCTGGAATTTGGCGAGCTTCCTCAGACAAAAAAGTCACTGCTGACCCTTTTTGCAGAGCATGTCACAGTTCACATCGAATTTAAGTGAGTTATCTATTATAGTTCCAAGATATTTATAGTTGCTCACCAGTTCAACTCACTGATTATGGACGACACTACAATGAGGAACCTGAGTCGTACGTCTAAAGTCAATACAGATTTCTTTTGTTTTAGGAACGTTGATCTGTAAGTAGGATTCATCGCACTAGGATACAAAATCAAGTACCTGGCTAACCTCCTCATCATGGAGCAGGCTGACAATAACAGAGTCGTCTGCGTATTTATAATGAATCTGTTTGTGTGACTAATACAACAGTCATTAGTATAACGAATGTAAAGAAGTGCAGACAGAACACAGCCTTGAGGTGAACCGGTTGAGGATGAGAAAAGGCTGGACAATGTTCCATTCACTCTTACTTGTTGTGATCTATTAGTGAGGAAGTCAAGAAATCCAACCCACAAGACATGCATCCAGACCAAACAAGTCCACAAGTTTCTCTACTAAGATGTGAGGCTGGATCATGATGAAAGCTGATGAGAAATAAAAAAAAAAGCAATCTGACATGATTCTCACTGCCCTTAAGATGCTTATACACAAGGTTAAAGCTCGTGTCCGGAGTTTCCATTCGTTTCCAACGTATGTATCATTTTTCAACAGAGCTTAAATGTGTCAGTCTGGTTTGATACTACAATATAATATTAGCATAAAGCAATATAAAAATTTATTTATGAGCCCCACCTTCGTCTCATAGACCCCCATGTTATCTGAAAAAGCACCGGTCATCGTCAGCCTATAGATTTCGAGTTTCCGCATTCTCGTGTTGTCAGTCAAAGTGTACACGCAGCCAGAAAGCATGGCCGCTCGCCCAGGCAGAGGTGAGTTAGCAATGCAGCAGCTGCCGCGCTTACTTCGGATATATCCACTGTCTGCTGAACATCCACCGTAAACAGCTGAACATGTAGGATGCTGCAGGACTCTGAGGCTCTCATTTTCACCCGACGGATAATAGCGTGCACAATTAAAGGGGCGTGGCTTGGTCGTTCATGAAAGCAGAGGGAGGGCAGAACCTCGACACATTGGATTAGAAAAAAAAACCTCTCTCGTTCAAAACTCCGGACACGAGCTTTAAGTAAGGTAGCTGTGGCATCTTGAACACCTCTATTGTTTCTGTAAGCAAAATGGAGAGGGTCTAGTAGATGCTCAGTTTTTGCTAATAATTCTGTTTTAACTAACTTCTCAAACTGTTTCATCACTCTGGAGGTCAGTGTCACCGGCCAAAAATCATTCAGTGTGGTAAGATTTTTTTTTTTTAGCAAAAGATACCACAATAGACTTTTTCCAAAGGGCTGGCACAGTCTGAAGAGAGAGAGACAAGTTAAAAATATTGTTTAAGATAGGACCAAGCTGTTCAGCACAAGTTTTTAACAGGCGGCCACTTATAAAATCAGGGCCTGGGCTTTTCTTTGGTTTACATTTTTTGAAACACTTAATTACATCTTCCCCATCAAAGAAGGACTTTAAAGGAGGAGCAGGTGAGAGACGGTTTTTCAGCTCAGTGCGTCTTCCACGGAAATCAGAATCGTTGAATCTTACATAAAAATCATCAAGGCTCTGAGCTAGTTCAAAGTCTGAATTGTAACCATTGAGTTGAATGGTTTTCCGGCTACATTCTTTCACTCCATTGATCGCTTTCAAACTGTCCCAAACAGAACCCAAGTTATTTGTTTTAAGCTGACTCTCAATTTTCTCCTTATAACGTTTTTTACAGGCTCTGATCTCATACAGTATTTGATTTCTTTCTGCAAGTTATACAGAGATGATCTATTCCCTTCTCTGAAGGCCGCTTTCTTTCGGTGTAATAGATCTTTGAGTGTTTTAGAAACCCACGGCTTGTTGTTCAGATATGTTTTACTGTTTTAACAGGAATAACACAATTTCCACAGTAAGTAACCCAGCTGCTCACGACATTGGTAAGTTCATGTATGTCAGCAGAAGACTCAATGAATGTATTCCAGTCAGTTGCAGGGGGAAATACAAGTGAAGTTTGTCTATTCTCTCTGTTTTACACTACAACCAAAACCCATGATCTTATTCTGATAGGCTGATCCGTGTCTCCCACTTCCTGCACTGTGAGGGTGTGATTTCAAAGAAACACTGAGGAGGAGGAGCAGCTGTTCAACCAGTCCAACCAGGAAACAAGAAGAGAAGAACTGAGTGAGCTCAGACTCTCAACTTTCAGTCGACTGTCAGAGAAGAAGCAGGTGAGTGTTTGTCCAACTTTTGTCTTCTAATGTCAAAGTGTTTAGATCAAAGAACCTGTGTGTGTGTGTGTGTGTGTGTGTGTGTGTGTGTGTGTGTGTGTGTGTGTGTGTGTGTGTGTGTGTGTGTGTGTGTGTGTACTTGTACAGCTAAAGTTGTGAGGACTTTTTGTGAGGACCATGGGTTTATAACCTTACAAGTGAGGATAATTTTTGGAAAGTGAGGACATTTTTGCCGGTTCTCACTTTTCGACTGACCTGTTTTGGCTTTTTTGAGGGTTAAGGCTTGACTTTCAGTTTAGGGTTACAATTAGTTTTAGGGCATAGGTTAGGGTTAGGCATTCATTTTTGACGGTTGAGGTTAGGGTAAGGGACTGGGAAATGCATTCTGTCAATGAGTGTCCTGACAACTATAGAAGTACAAACATTTTGTGTGTGTGTGTGTGTGTGTGTGTGTGTGTGTGTGTGTGTGTGTGTGTGTGCGTGCGTGCGCGCGTGCAGAGGCAGTTCTGGCTACAATTGCGCCCTGCGCGAGAACCGTCCAAACCGCCCTGCCCCACGCCCAACAAAAACTTTCCACCAAACCCTAAGTAAGTAGGTAACCCTAGGTAACCCTAAGCAAGATGGCGGAGATGCAGAATCCTGCCTACAGCACCTTTAAATATAAAAACAGAGGATAAACAAAATCAATAAATAAAATACAGTATATAAATTGCACATGCTTGAATAATATCTGAACAAAGTAAAAAAGGCAACTCTATATATAATCTTGAATACAAAAAAGTAAAAAGAACAAAGAAAAAACAAAATCAATAAATAAAGTAGAGCATATAAATTGAGAATGAATGAAGCAAAAAAAAGTACGGAGCCCCTAAAGGGACATCAAAAACATTATTTTTTTAAGGGAGTTCTACGTGCTCACGTAAAGCTTTTACGTGCTCACGTAGAACTTTTACGTGCTCGCGTAAAGTTGTTTACGTGAGCACGTAGAACTTTTACGTGCTCGTGTAGAGTTGTTTACGTGAGCACGTAGAACTTTTACGCGCTCGCGTAAAGTTGTTTACGTGAGCACTTATAACTTTTAAGGGAGCACGTAAAACTCAGCTCCAGTCCATAAGCTCCCGTCCGCGCGGATCCCTCCGGGGACATCTGCGCACAGCATTGGGTGTACACCGGTCGCACCACTATACGCATGCTCCGGAGCGCTACAGCAAACAAACCAGTACCGAAGTTAACATTGAAAAGTGAGTCTGTGAAGCCATCAGGCTGTAGCTTAGTCAATAAAAGACACCCATGCCAGCCTCTCATTTATTAATCAATCATAAAACGGCACAAGGGTGCACTGCCATATAAGATGAGATCGGCATTTGTGCATAGCTCCTTTTATATTTTCATGTTATATATAAAGTTAGATCTTGGATTTCTGCTATTATTCTTAAGATTCAAAATTATTCTTACTCTTTATTTGCACATTTCAATCGCTTTGTTGCACCCCCATGTGTGTTCTAGCCTCTGTAACTTGAAATTTCTCCGTGGTGAGATAAATAAAGTCTATTCTATTCTATTATGATATTTATCAATATGATAATGGTATGGAAAGATGAAATCAGGTCTGACATCATGTGCATAAGTTTGAGTCAGTGTGGATTTGCGGTGCAGCACAGAAAAACCTGGCGGAGCGTAATTATAAAGCGAACCTCCAACATGTCGTAAAACACAAGCAACACATATTCAGCACAGATTCAAAAGTGAATGTATATTAAAAAAAACTAATGCTCTTAAAGAATATCTAATAAAATTTCCTCTTGTGGGAATAATAAAGGATTTTTAACTTTCAGTAACTGATGGATCCTGCCACGGAGAGCGCAGTTTTAACAGTGCGCATGCGCTGCTGCAGAGCGCACGCGCTGCTGCAGAGCGCACGCGCTGCTGCAGAGCGCATTTCAGACGCTCAGATCCAGCAGGGAAAGGTGCTGTTTAGCTCCGAAATTGTGTGTGACTTTATTTTGTCCTGTGTAGTTTTAGAAAATAATGTACTGGCTGATGGAGTTACTTTAGATGCACTGGTGCCATGAGAGGACTTGATGTAGGAACCAGGAGAGGCTCGGACCGGAGGCTGGACGGAGGAGACCGGACCTGAAGAACCATGACTGAAATGTAAATATACTATAAGTTTAGCAAATGATTTATCTAATCAGTGATTTTATTCAGGAAAATAACTTAAAGGAGGTAGTAGAAGTAGTTAATGTAGAACTCAACAAGATAAAATAGTGGTTTGACAGCAACAAATTAGTTTTAAATGTTAAAAAAACTAATTTTATATTGTTTAATGATAGAGAAAATAATATACATATATCAATTAAAATAGATGGTATTCAAAGGGTACATAAAACAAGATTTTTAGGTGTTATTATTGATAAAGACCTTAGCTGAAAGTCACATATAAATTATATTAGAAATAAAATAGCTAAATCGATTGCAGTATTACATAAAGTAAAAGCAGTTTTAAATCAGTCAGCATTACTTAACTTGTATAAATCACTAATTATTCCATTCTTAACTTATTGTGTGGAAATTTAGGGGAAGACCTGTAAAACTTATACACAACCAATGTTCATTTTGAAAAAAAAAGGCCCTGAAAATTATAAGTAATAATAGAAATAGAGACCTATCAAACCCACTATTCATTAAGTATAATTCTTTAAAATTTGATGATATAGTTGAATATAAAATACTTCAGATATTATATAAAGCTAATAGGAACATGTTACCAGGAAAAATTCAAGAAAGATTCAAAAAAGAACTTTTTTATAATCTAAGGGATTGACATTTTTAAAAACCCCAGATTCAGAACAAAAATAATGGAACTCACTGTGACTGTTAAGGGAACCAATCTGTGCAATGCCCTTCAGAAAGAAGTGAAAGAAATGCGAATAATCACAGCATTTAAAAGAAATGTAAAAACTACATTACTGGAAAATTATGCAATGTTGGACACATGAGATTATGTGTCCAACATTGCATAAGTTTATTCTGACAGAATGGAATTTGTTTTTGAATTTTGATTACAGATGATTGAAATTGGAGACGGAATATAAGCGGTTGGATAAAGAAGAGGTAGATAGAGAAAAAAAATAATAGGTGTGTGTAATGAGTGTAAAATTCGGTGAAAAACATTATGGTGTTTGTAAATATTGTGAAAATATGTAAAAATATGAACTGATGAAAGAAGAGGCAGACATAAGTTATTCTTCTTTCTGCTCTGTTTTCATTCATGTATGTATTACTTTCTTTTATGTATATTTTTTGTGTCATCTTTTGAATGAAAATAAATCTATAAATAAAATAAATAAAATGTGATGCCAGTAGCCCAGATATAATATATTAGCTGACGGAAGATTACATACAGACAGTGGACGTTCAGTCAAACATTTTATTCAGACTTCGACAAACTGTCATTAATTTTGTTCAGCGTATTATTGATTATTGGTCACTATTGCGGTCAATGAACGGCAGATTTCTGTTTATCTTTCCAGGATCTCTGCCATGATGACGGCTGCTCTCGGTCCAGCAGCACCGCTCGGTCCGTGTCCTGCTCAGCACCGGTCCGGTACCGGGTGTGTGTGTGTTGGGGGGGCGGGGACCTGGCCATGGTGCAGCTGCTGTATGAGACATAAATAAACGAAACAATAAAAATATGAGCTGTGTAAGTGTGTCAGCCTCATTATTTGCTATATCAGGGTTACATGAACGGACCTATTCAAAGCTCCGCCGGTGTCTGTTCATCCTCGGTGACGCTGCTCATTGCGGTGTGATCTTCCTCCAGACAAAGTGTTTCTGTCCTCCTTTAATTCCAGTTTTTAGTCATCCACTGAGCCCCTCCTTATTTACCTTCACCTCAGACCTGAGAGGATCAATATCCAGAATCCGGAAAAGTTTCTTTTTTGCCAAAATTGCGGGACTTCTGAACCATGAATATAGCTGTGCCATCCGCTGCCGGTGCAGCTGAATCAAGACCAGCAATCATGTTTGCTGTAGCGCTCCGGAGCATGCTTATAGTGGTGCGACCGGTGTACACCCAACGCTGTGCGCAGATGTCCCCGGAGGGATCCGCGCGGACGGGAGCTTATGGACTGGAGCTGAGTTTTACGTGCTCCCTTAAAAGTTATAAGTGCTCACGTAAACAACTTTACGCGAGCGCGTAAAAGTTCTACGTGCTCACGTAAACAACTCTACGCGAGCACGTAAAAGTTCTACGTGCTCACGTAAACAACTTTACGCGAGCACGTAAAAGTTCTACGTGCTCACGTAAACAACTTTACGCGAGCACGTAAAAGTTCTACGTGAGCACGTAAAAGCTTTACGTGAGCACGTAGAACTCCCTTAAAAAAATAATGTTTTTGATGTCCCTTTAGGGGCTCCGTAAAAAAGAAAATCCTGCCGTAAACTATTTTTCAACCTGGGTTTTTCACCCTGTTTAGAACTGACATCAACAACAGGTGTGAAATGCAATCTAAAACTTCACTTTTCTTGCCTTCACTGATGCAAATTCATCAATTATATCATCATATGATATCTCTTTTGCAACGATAGGATTGATGCTGATGATGGCAAGTCCAGAGAGACGCTCCTGTGACATAGTGGACCTCAAGTATGTTTTAATGGCTGAGGAGGTAGATGGCTCCTCATCAGACTCCAGGACCATGTCTGTGGCTGCTGTGCAAGTGTCTGACTGCTCATGTTGGACAGTGGCTGCTCCAGCCCCAAAATATTTCAGAATTGCTCTTGAATTTACACTTAAGATACAATATGTATTAGGGATTGGACGAGATCTCGTGTCACGAGATCTCGCGAGATCGAAATGCTGCAAGATCTCGCGATATCGAATGCCGCGAGATTGAGTACGTTTATATGCAGGCAATAACTCTTTGTTAACTGGAATATTGATGGAATAATACATTACATGGCACACAGCCACATAAACACGTGCAAAACCCTGAATATGCTCATATTCATATTTAAAAACTCGGTCGAAAGGGACATGAAATATTGTTCTGCGCATGTTCTATCCGCAAGGAATCTTGGTCTTTTGAGTACACAAACTACTTGTGATACAGTTTAATTGCTACGACGTAAAGAAAATGTGCGGAAACGATCGTTCAGTTCTTCTCTTTTATTGAAAAAACGGTGCATCGCATCAATGAACATTTTACCACGTCTTACCGGCTCACACTCTTTTTCTAACAGCATGCAGAGAGAGCCTGCAGCGGCTGCGGCGCCCTTCTTCCTCTGTGGTGTCTGTGTAAAATAAGGTTGAACATGCAAACAGCACACCTAGTGGCATGAAGTGCAAATGCAGTCATGGCGTCGTCTGTGCGCCGCAGTTTGAACGTGAATAGGCGAACTAGACAGCCGCTTCGGGCGCAGTGTACAGGGGAGGGCGCCGTGACCGTACAAGGGACGCCCCGATGCTCCGTATGAGCACTGTTCTGCGCCACTCCAACGCTGCATGTGAGTACCGCACCGCTCCCCACAGCTCAGCACTAACCCCCCCCCCCCTCCCCCCCGGTCTCGTCTCGTCTCGATCTCGTGGACTCAATCTTGTGAGACATCTCGTCTCGTGGAATTTCTGTCTCGTCCCACCCCTTAAGGCCCGTCCATGCTTCACATGTCCGCGTGAGTGCGCGTTGACGTAGAGCAATCTCCACTAAATCTGACGTAAAAATCGTCATGAATTCCTGTCCGCTAGGGTCCGCGCGGACCGATCCGCGGACGTCCGCGCAGCAGCCAGAAATTGAGACAGCGTTGCGCATTGCGCGCAGGTCGCGGAAGTGTGCGCCTGCGCCAGAGCGCCATAGCAAACAAAACATGACGGTAAAAGTGAAAGTAGACGGAGCTCCAGCCTGATGGCTCCACTTAAAGACACCGAAAGAGTGAAAAACTCATGGAAAGAGAGAGAGACTGTCTGGAGGGAGGAGAAGGTCTGCAGACAGAAGTGAAAAAGTAACTAATCGCTCCGGCGCCGCCCCGCGATTCAGAAACAGAAAAAAAAAAGGCTAAATAAACTTTAATACTTAAAGATAATGTACTGACAATGTATGTGCTTAATTTTCTCTAAATAATCCGTAATAAAGGAGCAGATAAACAGTCTGTAGAGCCGGAAAAGCTTCTCGAGGCTGCGTGGATCACCGCGCCTGCATGAGACGCGCACAGCTGAGCTCAAAATGTAGCATGGGAGAAAGCGCGTCCGCATCGGTGGTGCGCGGACCTTCCAAAGCGGACGCGGAAACGCGTACATGTGAAGCATGGACCAGCCTTAATATGTATGTTAGATCACACTGACATCCCACATGCATCAATTACCCAATTAAATTGAACTGTATAAAATCAACTGGTGCGCAACGCGGACTTGGAGGAGTCTGATCGCTGACAGTGAGTCTTCAACAGGTTTCACAGCTTTGTTGTTGTTGTTGGTTTCTCTCTCAGCCTGACTGAAGATGAGTGATGTGGGTGAAGAGGAGGACAGAGCAGAGTCTGTGGACAGGGAAGAGACGCCAGCTGCTCCTGCAGAGTCCAGGTACAAAATCCACAAAGACACCAAACACAAGTAGAGATGCAGCTCTCAGTGTTTCTTTTGGCTCAAAGTGAGCTTCACTCATTGGACGGAAGTGGATGAAATGAGTTTCCTTCGTAGGGTGGCTGGGCGCTCCCTTAGAGATAGGGTGAGGAGCTCAGTCACCAGGGAGGAGCTCGGAGTAGAGCCACTACTCCTCCACATCGAGAGGAACCAGCTGAGGTGGCTCGGACATCTGTTTAGGATGCCTCCTGGACGCCTCCCTAGGGAGGTGTTCCGGGCATGTCCCACCGGGAGGAGACCCCGGCGAAGACCCAGGACATGCTGGAGAGACTGTCTCACGGCTGGCCTGGGAACGCCTTGGGATCCTCCCAGAGGAGCTGGAGGAAGTGTCTGGGGACAGGGAAGTCTGGGCATCCCTTCTGAGATTGCTGCCCCCGCGACCCGGCCCCGAATAAGCGGTAGAAAATGGATGGATGGATGACAGTCAACATGGAGGCTCTAATCACGGCAACACAAGAACAAACACTGAGCTCAAGAGCCACAGAGGAAAGAGTCGACCAGAGTAGATCAGATCCAAGGAGCAGCTGTGAAAACATGCTCCATAAACAGTCTGGAACACAGTAGAGTTTTCTAAATGAAAGAAATAGAACAAAACAAAGGAATTCAGAACACAGCCGGCCCGGGCTTGTTACAGGGGTGGGGGTGCGGTGCCGTGCTCACACGGTGCGTCGGAGCACTCTGTACACTGTGCTCTGATTCAGAATCTTAGGACTGAAGGACACTGAGTTGTTGGTTATTTGGCGTCTCAGCCTCCAGTACACTACTCTCCTGCTGGAGTCTTTTAATTTTTTGGCTGATCAGCTGACAAAAGATTACATTAACACCTTTCAGCTTGATGTCCGAGATCAGGTCCTGATGACCCTCATGAAGCTCCGGCTGAACCTGCTGCAGGAAGACCTGGCCGAGAGGTTCAGTGAGGCACAGTCTGGAGTCAGCAGGATCGTCTCTGCATGGTTGGACATCATGGAGGAGAAGATCAATCAATCAATCAATCAATCAATTTTTGTATAGCCCAGTATCACAACAACAGTTGCCTCAGAGGGCTTCAAGATGTTACATTGGTTGGTAAAAATAAAAACAGTGAATAAGCATAATGTTAATATGTCAAATTCACAGTAACGAGACAAAACGAAGCAACCACCACCTTAGACCCTCACATCCGGCAAGAAAAAACTCCAAAAACCCAGTGGGAAAAGAAGAAATCTTGGGGAGAACCACAGTATGGAGGGATTCCACTCCCAGGGACGGACAGCTTTGGCAACAGCTAGCATGAGACAATAAGAAGTAAAGCCTAGGACTATGTTGAGTACAGTCCATTGGATGGTCCAGCACAGGAACTACGGATCCCAGAAGTAGAACCGAAGCCAGTCCGCAGGCAGCACCGACAGGAGTGTCCTCCCGGTCCGGACAGAGCTTGTTCGTAGGCCCTCGTAATAGTGAAGTCAGCAACTGAAACTGGAGAAGACTCCCCCTCGAAGGGGGGGACAGCAGGTGAAAAGCAATGAATGGACTAAAGGGAATAACATTCAGACATTAGAGGATAGGACTCAGTTTCCGGTTCCGGGTGGGGGGTGGGGGGGGGGTGATGCCCTGGATCTCGGGGTGCGTGGCCGGAACACTGGGGGGTGTACTGGCCTGGGGTGGGTAGCCGCCCGTGTGGGCCGGTTCTCCCGGGTGGGTCATGGCCCTCCGCCTGGGTGGGGGGTCGGCTCCTGGGCTCTTGGGCCTTGGGCTCTCGGCCCTGCCCGCCCCGGGCGTCCGGCGCCCGGGGTGGACCGGCTCCTGCCGGTCGTGGCTCCGCGGGGCCCGGGCCCCGGGACTGCCGGGGTCCCCGGCCGGGGCTTTCCTCTGCCCCGTTTCTGGACTGGAGCGTGGGCGTCTGCCTGGGGGGGCGGCTTGGATCCGGGCTCCGTGATGTCCGCCGGCTGTCTGGGCTCTGAGGGCCTCTCTGGCCTGCTTCTGGCCTTCTCAGAGGTCAGAGGTCATATATGCATGATCACTATCACCATCACTGTCACCATCATATTCACATGATCACGTTGATCTTTAATCACTCTTCACATACTGGGTTACCTTGTCTTCTTGTGGTGGTTAGAATAATGGTGATCTGTAGCAGACCTCTCTTGATGCACGCCCCGAGTTTACTACTAGTTACGACTAGCTATATTCAAAAAAAAAAAAAAAAAAAGGGTTTGTGGTGTCCTTGCATTTCCTTCCTCCCCTACACCTCCTTTTATTTTTGTGCCCTGGTCTGTTCATTAATATGGTTCGGAAAAAAAACAAAACAAAACAAAAAAAAAATGTATGTATGGTTCTGTAATTTTCTGTGTTGGTTGTCGGCTCTGTTTTGGTGTTGTCTAGATTGGGGGTTTGGGATTGTTCTAGGTTGCGTTTGGTGCGTCGACAACACTGTTTTGTATTGTGACTTTGTACATAGGTTGTGCCCCCCCCCCCCCCCCCCCCCCCCCCTTCCGTTCTCCCTCTCTTTATCTTTCTCTCTTTCTGTCCCTGCTCTCTGAGCATTTCCGTCCCGGTCCTGTCCGGCAGCCATGCCGGATGCCAGCTTTAAATAAAGGCAGCAGCAGGAGGAGACTCAGTCTCCTCCTGCTGCTAATATTAAAATCTGTTCGGATAGTAAAAGGCTACAATCATACAATATTGCACGCCCCAGCTGCCGAACAGACAAGGGAGAAAAAAAAAAAAAAAAAAAAAAAAAAAAAAGAGGATAGGACTCAGTGCACCGTACTTCCCACAGCATTCTATCTCCTCGGGCAGCTTTGTGAATAGTTTAGTATTTAAATTTGTATTTAGTTAGTATAGTTTAGATAGTTTAGTTCAGTTTAATTTAGTTTGGTTTAGTTTAATTTAGTTTAGTTTAGTTTAGTTTAGTTTAATTTAGTTTGGTTTAGTTTAGTTTAGTTTAGTTTAGTTTAGTTTAGTTTAGTTAAGTTTAGTTAAATTTAGTTTAGAATCCCTAGCTGACCCATAGGCTGCATCGAAGAGAAACGTCTTGAGCCTAACCTTAAATGTGGAGACTGTGTCTGCCTCTTTGACACCACTTGGAAGTTGGTTCCATAAAAACGGTGCCTGATAGCTAAAGGCTCTTCCACCTAATGTCCATTCAGAGACCCTAGGAGTCACCAGTAACCCTGCATTTTGAGAGCGAAGTGCTCTGATTGGTTGATAAGGCGTTAAAGCATCTTGGAGATAGGTCGGAGCCATCCCATTTAGGGTTTTGTAAGTCAGGAGAAGGATTTTAAATCTAACTCTAAACTCGACAGGAAGCCAGTTAAGAGATTTTAGAACGGGAGTAATGTGTTCGCCTCTTCTAGTTCCGGTTAATAATCTGGCGGCCGCATTTTGAACCAACTGAAAGTTTTTTAATGCACTTTTTGGGCAGGCTGCAAAAAGGGAGTTGCAGTAGTCCAGTCTAGTAGAAACAAATGCATGGATGAGTTTTTCTGCATCGCTTCTAGGTAGAATGTTTCTTATTTTAGCTATGTTGCGCAAGTGGAAATATGCTGTTTTACAAGCCAGGTTGATGTGTGCTTTAAAGGAGATATCCTGATCAAATAAGACCCCGAGGTTCCTCACAGTAGAGGAGGAGGATACACTGACGTTATCTAAGGTGATAATCTGTTCAGATAGACACTCTCTCAGTTTATGGGGGCCAAGTATAATGACCTCTGTTTTGCCAGGATTAAGACGGAGATAGTTCGTATTCATCCAGGTTTTAATTTCTCTGATACAGTCACTGAGTCTGTCTATTTGATTAGTTTGATCAGGTTTCATGGATAAATACAATTGTGTGTCATCTGCATGACAATGAAAATTGATATCGTGACTTCTAATTATGTTCCCTAAAGGAAGCATATATAACAGAAATAAAATTGGCCCGAGCACGGACCCTTGAGGAACCCCATAACTGACCTGGGAGCACGGTGAGGACTGTTGGTTAACGTGAACAAATTGGTACCTATTAGATAAATAGGATTTGAACCAGCAGATGGCTTTTCCTCTGATGCCAACCTCACATTCTAACCTCTGCAGGAGAATATTGTGGTCAATTGTATCAAAAGCTGCACTGAGGTCTAAGAGAACCAGGATTGAGACGAGACCTGCGTCAGCCGCCAATAGCAAGTCATTAGTGACTTTAACTAACGCAGTCTCAGTGCTGTGATAAGCTCTATATCCTGACTGAAATTTCTCAAATAAACTATTGTCCTGTAGGTGGCGGCAAAGCTGTTTAACCACGACTTTTTCCAGGACTTTTGAAATAAAAGGCAGATTTGATATCGGTCTGTAGTTGGCGAGAATATCAGGATCAAGATTAGGTTTTTTCAGCAGTGGTTTGATTACTGCGAGTTTAAATGACTGTGGCACATAGCCAATTTCTAGAGAAGTATTTATTATAGTTATGATCGTATTTAAAATAACTGGAAGAATATCTTTGAAAAGCTTAGTTGGAATTGGATCTAGGAGACAGGTTGAAGTTTTAGAAGACATTACAATCGAAGTAATCTCAGCCCCATTTACTGGTGAGAAACTATCTAGTATTTCAGGTATTTCAGGTGGCGGCAGTGGCTGGTTTCCCTGAGCTTGATCTGAGGAAAGCGCTTCATTGATTTTACCTCTGATGGTTATGATTTTATCATTAAAGAATTTAAGAAAGTCGTGGCAGTTTAAAGATTCTGGGATTACTGGTTCCACTGCAGTATGACTGTTTGTCAGTCTGGCTACAGTGTTAAACAGAAACCGAGGGTTATTTTTGTTTATTTCTATTAAACAAGAGTAATATAATGTCTTGGCTTTAAAAAGAGTTTGTTTATAGCTTCGCAGGCTACATTTCCAAGCCTTCAGAGATTGTTCCGATTTAGATTTACGCCACAGTCTTTCTAACTGCCGAGTTTTTTGTTTGAGAACACGGGTTTCAGAATTAAACCACGGAGCAACGCGCCTGGGTCGATTGGTTTTCAGCTGCAACGGAGCCACTATGTCAAGGGCAGATTTTAGTGAGTGCATAGCACTGTTAACAAACTGATCACTATTATCACCACTGGTCAATAAGCTCATTTCTGTGAGTTCACAAGATAATGCAGCAAATGCAGGCTGGATCAATTCTTTGTACCGAGCCACAGATTTTTCAGATAATGTCTGTATCAGCTGAATTTTATCTTTTTGAGCAGAGTAGTCTTCAGTCAAAACCTGAAAAGTAATTAAAAAATGGTCTGAGAGTATGGGGTTCTGAGGGAGAACATTTCGGTCACTGACCTATATCCCATATGTTTAAACCAGATCCAGGGTGTGCTTGTGACTATGAGTGGATTCATCAACATTTTGAGTGAAACCGATACTATCTAATACTGCAATAAACGTATTACTCAAACTGTCACCAGAATCATCCGCATGGATGTTAAAGTCACCTATTATAAGGATCTTGTTATGAGTCAATACTATATTGCTTAAAAACTCTGAGAATTCAGTTAAAAAGTCAGAGTAAGGACCAGGAGGTCGATACACAATAATTAATAGCACAGCTTTTTGATTCTTCCAATTTGGACAAGTAAGCGTTAGTATTAAGCTTTCAAAAGAGTTGAATTTAACATTAGTTTTGGGTTTAAGAAGAAGACTGGAGTGCGATATCACTGCCACACCTCCACCTCGACCTGTTGATCTAGCTGTTTGGAAATTAACATAGGTTGGAGGGGTACATACATTGAGCCTCACATAGTCATCTTGCTGAAGCCAAGTTTCTGTTAGAGCAAGGAGATCAATGTTATTGTCACCGATAAGGTCATTAACTAACAGAGATTTAGTGGAGATTGCTCTAATGTTTAGTAGACCACATTTTATGTATTTCCTCCTGGAAGGGTTATTCTGTCTCGTACAGGTGTTAAGCTTTTTACCCATTGACTTTTTTCTAATGCTTTGAGCACTATGGACAGACACAGTCTCTGTTAGCCTAGGTAAACCTCCATGCTTGACTTGTAAAAATCCGGGAGCAGGATTAGTGACAGGATCAACAAGATCAACATAGTAGCGTTCTACACGACTGCTCTGCTCCCGGGGCTCATAGCTGGATTGTCAATTTAGGGTACGAAGCCGATCAGCCATATTGTGAGCTAAAAGGGCTGCACCATCCAAAGTTGGGTGGATGCCGTCCCTGCGGATGAGCCCAGACTTTCCCCAGAAGGTGCACCAGTTGTTTAGAAAAATAACTCCGTTTTCCTCACTCCATCTAGACAACCAGCGATTGAATGATGAAAGTTGGCTATACATTTCATCATTGACCAAATTGGGCAGGGGACCAGAGAATATTACAGCATCAGACATCGACTTAGCCAATTCATACACCGAGGCTACTTGTAATTTGAGCACCTCTGATTGTCTCCGCCGGGCATCATTACCGCCTGCGTGAATCACGACTCGACGGAATCTCCTACCTTCCTGTTTTAAAAGCCTAAGGCTCCCCTTGATGTCCCCCACTCTGGCCCCCGGGTAACACCTAACCTTCACCGCTGGCAGCTTCACGTCTCTAACTATAGAGCTGCCAATCACCAGCGTGTCCAGTTCAGCCGGCGTGTTGCCACTGAGGGGAGAGAACCTATTGCAGACGTGAAGCGGTTCTTGGAGTGCTACGTGGCGGTGCTTAGCACTAGCCTTCCTCCGGACTGTCACAAACCGGTCCTGGTCTTGCCCCGGCTGCTCGGGACATGCTGCGGGGCTAGGCTTGCTAACACTTCTCTCACTGCAGGAGCAGGCTGTGAGCCCTGCCGCTACCTCGCTGTAGCTAGCGCTGCCCTGCCCCTCACATCTGCACAGCCGCTCCTCTAACTCGGTTACCCTGGCCTCCAGCGCTGTCAATACACTGCACTTTCCGCAAATACCCCTATCGTCAAGGGAGGCAGGGTTCTGACTCAACATACGGCACACTGAGCAGGAAAGAAAAGAAGACAGAGGGGAGGATGCCATAGCGGTCCCAGCAGACCAAGCTAGTTAGCACGCTAAGCTAGTTAGCACGCTAAGCTAGTTAGCACGCCAGTGGCGCTAACGGCAGAGAAGAGATGTAGTTCACAAGAGATCACTGGTCAATCGGGGGCAAAAGTAACCCTGGGGGCGTAAATAACCCCGATTTTTTGATTGCTTCGTGAATTAACAGTAATAGCAAGAGAGAGACAGCAAGCACTTCAGTTGCTCGCAAGCTTTACCAACATGGAAAACACTCACTGGAGTGACGTCAGCCAGAGGTGCGCAGCCTCAGTGTCAAAAAGATCAGGTCTTACGTCCCGTGGCTGCCCAGAGAGACCATTCTTGGTACGATGCCACAGTGTTTTAAAGAGCATCACCCGACGACAACCTTTGTGATCGACTGTTCTGAGATCCCCCCCCCCCCCCCCCCCCCGTCACCTGGACTATAGGGGGGAATCCTACAGTCATTGTTATGGTCAAAATAACAAAATATAACCAGAAATCACCAGATGAAAGGTATCTAAAGTATTGCATTTTAAAATTTACAGGTACATTACATAATTTATAGGACCAAAATATTTCACTTTAGTTTCTCAACATGAGTTTGATTTCAACATATAGTGTCTGGTGGTGCACAAGAACGACTCCAATGGGGCTTGTTTGTTTACAGCTCCTATAACTTCCGAGTTTAGTACTTTTATCAATTCTATGCCTGGTGGAACTTCAAGGGTCTATTTTTAAGTGCTACTTTTTGTAAAAAGTTCTGGAATCACTGCATTAAATACTGTAATCAAAATGCTGTCTAATGTGTTGTAAATTACCTTTTATATTTAAACCATGACACCGAGTGGACATCAAAGGAGTAAAACATTTTCTGACAGAGTATTTTGTGATGTGTTTTGTCTCACTGTCTCACTAATCTCGTCCCACAGTACCAGCTCAAGATAGCAGAGGAAAATGTCAGTCAAAAAAATCAACAGGACACATATCTGAATCATTTGTTTCATTAAATTTCAGAAGAAAGGAACAACGTCGACAAAAAGATCACTTGAAGCATTCACATTTCATTAGCAAATAAAGCACAAACTTACACATCTTAGTGCTTCATATTTGTAATCAGGTCTGACAACAATAAAAGTACATAAGTACAACTAAAGTTAACTGATTCAGTTACTTATAAAGCAAAAGTATCCACTTTTAAAAGTAGTTTATGAGTCACGGCCCGAATGCACTGGACGCGGAAGCGCAATGCTTCTGATCACCTCCCATGTTGACCTATCTGACTGGCCACACACAACGCGCAGGGGGGCGCTGCGCGCGCCGCGGCTCGTGCTCTGCAGCGCGCCCGCTCCGCTTCGTTCTATTTTTCACGTGAGCCGTGAGCGGCGAGAGCGCCAATTGTCAAGCTGGATCAAGCAGATCGGACCAGACAGGAAGTCGGAAACAGAAAAGGCAAGAGAATCCGGTCAATTTTCAAAATAAAATAAATTGAATGACGATTAGTTACAGTGTTGCTTCCATCTGTCACTTGGGTCTAATCACAAGAGAGATGGACACACACACAAACAGACTTACACACGTACGCACCCAATCAAACACACACACACACACAGCGACAGAGATTCGCGTGATGCAGAAAAAAAGAGGACAGGAGGAGAAAAAGTCTCTCCACAGGTCACCAAAACACACACATCCATACTGGCAGAGCGAGACAGAGGTAACAAATGTGAAAACCGAGAGCTGACGGATCCAGCCGAGTGCAGTCGATGTGTGACCAGCGCAGAGAGCGCAGGCAGCAGATACGCCTCCAGTGCGAACAGCCAAGCGCCGACGTGGAGACATTCGCGCCACGCGCCGCGCCACGCGCCGCGCCTCCGCTACGCTTTCGCATCCAGTGCGTTCCCAGCGTAGGAGGTAGATGTTATTTCACAAATTCTCAAATGACAGGACTAAATGAAGACGAGACGAGGTCTGAATTGGGACTTAACTAAATCCATGTAAGCAGACTTGGATGGGTCACTCAGCCATCACATGACAATTCTGGCTAAAGGTGGTCATAACAAAGTAATTTTACTTTTACTGTACTTTTTTTTTTAGCTAGATTTTACTTCAGCAGATTTTCAGGACCGTCCTAACCCCGCGATACAAGAATATCCCATGGTCTCCACGACTCTCTGTCACTGTCAGCTGTCACCAACATCTGTGCTAAATTTGAAGAGGTACTGGCCTGACTTAGGCTAACACTGGTTTTAAAAAACGTATAGCCCTGTTGCTGATTAAAAAAAAACCAAAAACAGCCGACTTTCCCACTGTGAAGATATTTGTAAGCTTTGGTGCTTTTGTAGTTCCTCATGACTGAACCATCCACACCCAGCGATAGCACAAAATAATTAAAAATATCACCATACATGACTGGAGACCACTTCCGCATGTCATCCTCCCATTCTGTTAAAAGCCTCGGATGAGGCAGAGTTGTTCCATTTGAGCTTTTAAGAGAGATTTTTGTTTTTTCCCCACACCATTTTCCCGTTAGTTTACACCGCAGTTGTCACTAACCAAAAGTGCAAACACAAAGCGAATTTCCCGCCCCTAGAGAAATGTGCGGGACTGAATAAGGTGAATATAGTGAATATATTTCACAGACATATATTCATGTCCCCAGCTCTGACAGCTGAGAGGGGATTTTCTTTAAGCAGCAGCACCTTGGTGAGACGGAGCTGTTCAGCCAATCAGGGAACTTTATTCCGAGGGTGTGGACAGGTCTACTCGGAGCTGATCAGCACCTCTCGGAGCAAACCACACACTACAGGATTTGCGATCGGAAATATTAAACATGTTCATTATCTACGATCTCCCCTTCCGACGCCTCCTCTCTCGGAACACACCGCACACCAGAGGAGCATCAGGCCCCGAACTCATTTGCATACTCTCAACAATCGGACCCTGTTGGCTTCGATCGGGAGGAGAAAATCGGGGCAAAATTCGGCCCAATCATCCTGTAGTGTGTGGTGGCCTTTAGATGCAACAGAGTTAACACGAAGTTGAAAAGAGAGCAAATCTTCAGGTTTCTGGGAACAAAATCTCTTCTGTGAAAACAAGAAAGCTGTGAGGAGTAATTGGATGTGTGCTGAGGATTGAATATCTTTGTATCCTGTTCTCTACTGTGTTTTTACCTGATGGTTGCTCATGTGCTAACAAACCTAACTTAATCCATGTGCTCTGTTGCTAATAATAATAATAATGCATTGGTTTTATATAGTGCTTTTCCAGGACACTCAAAGACACTTTACATTATTCATTCTCTCCATACTGGGTGGTGGTAAGCTACTATTGTAGCCACAGCTGCCCTGGGGCAGACTGACGGAAGCGAGGCTGCCAATCTGCTCTGTCAATCACTCTCACACTAGGCAACGTGGGTGAAGTGTCTTGCCCAAGGACATAACAACAGTTTTATGCCTGTGGGAGCAGGGATCGAACCACCAACCTTCCGGTTATAAGACGACCTGCTCTACCAACCGAGCTACTGTCGCTCCTTTGCTGCAAAAGAAATGTCTGTATGGTCAAGATGGTATTGGTTTAGCTGTATTCTGTTTTGGTGTCTGATTTCTAGATGGAATTTTCTGAAAACTACTACTTGCTTTTTCTGTTTTTTTAATTGTGAGAAGAAGACGTAGAGACTGGCAGAGGATAGGCTGGAGAAGTCACAGGCTTCACTGTTAAAAGACCCAACAAGTCTGTATATTAAAAATCCATTACAACAACATTTTGACCAGAATGGTTGCGCCAGTCTGGGATCATATAGCGATCTCTGATGTCTGTAAATGTGAGTGAAACAGTTTGCGTATTCTGTACGAATGCACTAAAAGAAACACAGATGTTGGGGTGTAATTCACAAATTACCAGAGGTCCTTGGGTAATTCTAATCCTGTGTGAATAGGACATTAGTTTTGTAGGCTTCAGTTGTGACTCCAGCGTTAGCTCACACTTAACACATGAGGCTCTCAGGTCTACCTCACTGCCTCCGTTCACAAAGCCCAACTTTTTTTTTTTTTTTTTTTTTCCCCTTGTCCTGTTCGGCAGCTGGGGCGTGCAATATTGTCTGATTATAGCCTTTTACTATCCGAACAGATTTTAATGTTAGCAGCAGGACGAGACTGAATCTCCTCCTGCTGCTGCCTTTATTTAAAACTGGCATCCGGCATGGCTGCTGGACAGGACCGGGACGGAAACGCTCAGAGAGCGAGAGACAGAAAGAGAGAGAGATAAAGAGAGGGAGAACACGGGGGGGGCAGCACAACTTATACAACTTATATACAAATTCACAATACAAAACAGTGTTGTTGACACACCACACGCAACTAAGAACAATCCCAAACCCCAATCTAGACAACACCAAAACAGAGCCGACAACCAACACTAAAACTGACAGAACCAGAAGCGAAATATATACTATATATATATATATAAATATATATATATATATATATATATATATATATATATATATATATATATATATATATATATATATATATATATATATATATATGTATATATATATATATATATAAAACATCTGAAATCTCTGTTCAAAAGAGCGCAATCCTAGGAACAGCTAAGGTCCTGCGCAGAACCCTCAAGCTCCCAGGCCTCTGGTAGAGGACCCGAGCTTGAAGGAGACAGACACAATACCGCCAGGGTGGCGAGAACACAATTTTTATTTTTATTTATATATATATATATATATATATATATATATATATATATATATATATATATATATATATATATATATATATATATATATATATATATATATGTATATATGTATATGTATATCGCCACCCCAGCGGTATTGTGTCTGTCTCCTTCAAGCTCCAAGCGCCAAGAACACAATTTTTATATATATATACCCCAGCGGTATTGTGTCTGTCCCCTTCAAGCTCGGGTCCTCTACCAGAGGCCTGGGAGCCTGAGGGTTCTGCGCAGGATCTTAGCTGTTCCTTGGATTGTGCTCTTTTGAACAGAGATCTCAGATGTTGTTCCTGGTATCTGCAGGAGCCATCCTCCCAGCTTGGGGGTTACTGCTCCCAGTGTCCCAATCGCTACTGGTATCACTGTTGCCTTCACACCCCGCACTCTCTGTATCTCTTCCCTCAACCCTTGGTACTTCTCCAGCTTCTCATGCTCCTTTTTCCTGATGTTGCCATCACTTGGGATTGCTACATCTATCACCACAGCTGTCCTCTGCTGTTTATCCACCACCACTATGTCAGGTTGATTGAACATCACCTGCTTGTCAGTCTGGATCTGGAAGTCCCTCGGGATCTTGGCTCGATTGTTCTTGACCATCTTTGGAGGTGTCTCCCATCTTGACCCTGGGAACTCCAGTCCATACTCGGTACATATGTTCCTGTACACGATGCCCGCTACCTGGTTGTGCCGTTCCATGTATGCCTTGCCTGCCAGCATCTTACATCCTGCTGTGATGTGCTGTACTGTCTCTGGGGCTTCTTTGCACAGACTGCACCTGGGGTCTTGTTTGGTGTGGTAGATCCCGGCCTCTACTGATCTTGTGTTAAGGGCC
Source organism: Salarias fasciatus (assembly GCF_902148845.1). Taxonomy (NCBI): domain Eukaryota; kingdom Metazoa; phylum Chordata; class Actinopteri; order Blenniiformes; family Blenniidae; genus Salarias; species Salarias fasciatus. The sequence goes on from NC_043753.1 coordinate 145,672, forward strand.
TGTTCTTGTGCAGCCATGATTAGGGCCTCTGTGCTGTCCTTCAGTCCAGCCTTTTCCAGCCACTGATATGTTTTCTCAATGTCAGCCACTTCTTCAATTTGTCGGTGGTACATGCCATGCAGGGCTTTGTCTGTCCTTGATCGCTCCTCTGGCTCCTCCTTACTGGGCTTTTGATGTCTGAGGCATTCACTTAGCAGATCATCACTGGGGGCCATCTTCTTGGTATACTCATGGAGGCTCTTGGTTTCCTCCTGGATAGTGGCTCTGACACTCACTAGTCCTCAGCCTCCCTCCTTTCTCTTGGTGTATATCCTCAGTATGCTGGACTTAGGGTGGAACCCCCCCCGCTCATGAGTGTTGATGGAGTACATGTTGTTTGCGATTAAAATTGAGGGACAGTAACCATACCGTGCCGTGAGTGAGGCTAAACGAGCAGTCCCATCTACCTGAACAGCCCCACCCCTGAAATGGTGCGCCAAGACCCCCCGACGTGTGTGTTTGTATGTATTTGGTCATGTTAGATGACTACACATAGCCCAACTTAATGAAGTCAAGACTGGACTTGCACACAAGTTTCACCTTTTCTTTGTTTTTATGTTGGGGGGGTGGGGGGGTTCGCTTTCTCTTCTCAACTCTGTTGCTGCCAGCCGTTTTCAAATTAACCAAGCCCTCAATTTTGATGAATGTTTCAAGACTCACAGAATATTTGACCTCTGGGATGATGTAAACGGAGTCTCCACTCCTCCTCCTCCAACTACTGCCTCCATCAACCCCGGACTAAACTCTCCACCATGGGAGACAGGGCTTTCCAGCCAGTGGCCCCTCGGCTGCGGAACGCTCTCCCCGAGACCCAGAGGGCTCCACTAAGGCTGAATCCCATTTCATCCCTTAGCCCTTCCCCTTGGCCCTACCCCTCGTTTTGCGCGTTCACGTGGAGGGGTAGGAGTGTCCCAATTGTCATTATGACGGAGGGGTAGGGCCAAGAAAGAGGGCCAGTCACCCCTCCAAAAGGAGATTCTCGAGAGGCACACTCCAAACGGAGGGGTATCGGCCGATGGCGAGGGGCGCTTGTTCTTTCAGCCTAGGTCATGCCTGGCGGGCGGGGTGAATTCACTTCCGCATTGACGGGAGTGGTCGTTACCACACCCGTGCATTCCAGGCGCATTCCAAACACAACAGATAGACGATTATTTTCAATAAACTGGTTTCTTCAACACGGCCCGCCTGGAATGCGCGGGTGGGAAACGAGCGCCCCCGCCAATGCGGAAGTGAACTAACCCCACCCGCCACTGACGGTCCAGGCGAACAAAACAAGTGCCCCTCGCCACCGGCGCCACTGGATGACAGATTTCTCAGAAAGCCTTCCAAGATCGGCAAGATGGCGGCGTCCGCAACGAAAGACGTTCATAAATGTCAGTATTTTGTCAATTAATAAAGTTTTAAAATGTAAGAAAAACATTCTTCTTCGGCAGATAATTGTCGCATCTGCCTACGTCATCGGCAGCGGCGACGACTGATGACGTACGCGATTGTCGGAGGGGTGTCCCAATTCGGAGGGGTTGACATTCTCCCCTACCCCTTAGCACTCCGTTTCATAGGGGGAGGGCTAAGGGGAAGGGCCAAGGGGAAGGGCTAAGGGGTGAAATGGGATTCAGCCTAAGTGTGGATACCTTCAAAAAAGGCCTCAAGACATTTCTATTTAAAATGGCCTATTAGATCCACCTTATTTCCATTGTGGTGACTTGAAGCTTTAAAGCAGTACTATGCAAGATTAGCTGTAGCACTCCCCCTACTGGTCTCCTGTGAAAGCTCACTGTCGTAAACGTCCTCCGCATCACCCCCCTCCCCCCGCCCCCGCGTGCACAGAGCGTCTCACTCCCGTTTCCTTTTATCCGCTCGTTAGACAACGTTTTTTTCTGTCTTTTTGGTTCTGCCATCCGTGAGCACCTAAGGGTGGCGTTGATAACGCTAGCGAGGGTTTCATGTTTGTTTTACATGCTTTTGTTAAATCTTCTGCAGCAGCAGTTCCTCGCGCTGCCTCCTCCGGTTGCTCCCTCTGTCGTAGACATGCCTGCCTCGCATGCTCAAACTTATTGGAAAACAAACGTTCGGAGACGCTTTCAGCTCAGTGCAGCGAACTCTCTCGCGCTCACGTCTACAAGAGGAGGTGCCACTCCTCTTTATTTTTCAGTTACCAAACAGAAATTAGAACCAATCAACAAATTATGCAAAGATCGTCTATTGCAACACAATGACAGATATCGCACTCCAACAGGTTTTATACTTGTAATCCCGTATGTGTGCCATAAAGCAGGTTTGTTCTCGCGAGATGTAGTCGGGTCCACTCCTCTAAAATTGCAAGCGCTGTTTTCAGGACCCAGACCCCGGGGAGAGTGAAGGGACAGGCGAATCAATATGACAAGTCTTTGTTTACCCCCACAGGGATTCTGAAACACATTTATTGAGGTAAAAAAGCTGCAAAGTTCTGCTTTATATGTCATTTTGTTAGGCCCGAGCCCCTGGCCAGCCAAGGGCGAAGGGCCTATTGTATCTGCAACACAGACAACGAGCAGTCGAGCGCACAGCGCTCGACCAAGGACTTTCACACACTCAAAACACACAGCAGAACACACACAGTGCTCGACCACAGACATAGGCCAACATGTCCAGACAAACACACACTGATATGCACTCACACATACACATGTACAAACAAAAAAATGCACACACACTCACACACAAACATGATTTGTCGAGCGCGAAGCACTCGACCACAGACATTCACACTCTCAAACAGGTCACAGACGCGTCGGGCTTGACGACATCTTTCCGAAAATTTATAATATGTGGGCGAAATAAGAGCGAAAAAAAAAATCACATATTGTTTTTGCAAAAAATATTATTAGGCCCGAGCCCCTGGCCAGCCAAGGGCGAAGGGCCAATTGTTTCTACAACACAGACAACGACGAGTCGAGCACACAGCGCTCGACCAAGGACTCTCACACACTCAAGACACACAACAATGACGAGTCAAGCGCACAGCGGTCGACCACAGACATAGGCCAACAAATCCAAACACACACACACTGACATGCACTCACACATACACATGTACAAACTGAAAAACGCACAAACACAAATGACTTGTCGAGCGCATAGCGCTCGATCAAGACCTTTCACATGCTCAAACGTACAAAAATGACAAGTTGAGCACGCAGCACTCGACCACAGACATCGGCCAACATGTCCACACACACACACACCGACATCGACTCACACACATATGTATAAACACAAAAACACACACACACTCTCACACACAAACATGAATTGTCGAGCGCATAGCGCTCGACCACAGACATTCACACTCTCAAACACTTCACAGACGCGTCAGGCTTGTGGAGACCTTTCCAAAAATATATAACATCTGGGTGTAATAATGGCAGAAAAAAAGCATATTGTTTTTGCAAAAAATATTATTAGGCCCGAGCCAATGGCCTGCCAAGGGCGAAGGGCCTATTTTTTCTGCAACACAGACGACTAGTCGAGCGCGCAGCGCTCGACCTCAGGCCTTTCACACTCTCAAAACACACAACGAAGACAAGTCGAGCGCACAGCGCTCGACCACAGACATCATTCAACATGTCCAGACACACACACACCGACACGCACTCACACATACGTGTGTACAAACACAAAAACGCACGCACACACACGAATTTTCGAGCGCGCAGCGCTCGACCACAGGCCTTTCACACACTCAAACGTACAAAAATGACACGTCGAGCGCACAGCGCTCGACCACAGACGCGGGCCAACATGTTCAGACACACAAACACCAACATCTACTCACACACACGTGTACAAATACAAAAAACGCACACACACTCTCACACACAAACATGACTTGTTGAGCGCGTAGCGCTCGACCACAGGCATTCACACTCTCAGACACCTCACAGACGCGTCGGGCTTGTCGAGACCTTTTCGAAAATATATAACATGTGGGCGAAATAATGGCAGAAAAAAAAATCGCATATTGTTTTTGCAAAAAATATTATTAGGCCCGAGCCCCTGGCCTGCCAAGGGCGAAGGGCCTATTGTTTCTGCAACACAGACAACGACTAGTCGAGCGCACAGAGCTCGACCTCAGGCCTTTCACACTCTCAAAACACACAACGATGACAAGTCGAGCGCACAGCGCTCGACCACAGACATCATTCAACATGTCCAGACACACACACACCGACACGCACTCACACATACGTGTGTACAAACACAAAAACGCACGCACACACACGAATTTTCGAGCGCGCAGCGCTCGACCACAGGCCTTTCACACACTCAAACGTACAAAAATGACACGTCGAGCGCACAGCGCTCGGCCACAGACGCGGGCCAACATGTTCAGACACACAAACACCAACATCTACTCACACACACGTGTACAAATACAAAAAATGCACACACACTCTCACACACAAACATGACTTGTTGAGCGCGTAGCGCTCGACCACAGGCATTCACACTCTCAGACACCTCACAGACGCGTCGGGCTTGTCGAGACCTTTTCGAAAATATATAACATGTGGGCGAAATAATGGCAGAAAAAAAAATCGCATATTGTTTTTGCAAAAAATATTATTAGGCCCGAGCCCCTGGCCTGCCAAGGGCGAAGGGCCTATTGTTTCTGCAACACAGACAACGACTAGTCGAGCGCACAGAGCTCGACCTCAGGCCTTTCACACTCTCAAAACACACAACGATGACAAGTCGAGCGCACAGCGCTCGACCACAGACATCATTCAACATGTCCAGACACACACACACCGACACGCACTCACACATACGTGTGTACAAACACAAAAACGCACGCACACACACGAATTTTCGAGCGCGCAGCGCTCGACCACAGGCCTTTCACACACTCAAACGTACAAAAATGACACGTCGAGCGCACAGCGCTCGGCCACAGACGCGGGCCAACATGTTCAGACACACAAACACCAACATCTACTCACACACACGTGTACAAATACAAAAAACGCACACACACTCTCACACACAAACATGACTTGTTGAGCGCGTAGCGCTCGACCACAGGCATTCACACTCTCAGACACCTCACAGACGCGTCGGGCTTGTCGAGACCTTTTCGAAAATATATAACATGTGGGCGAAATAATGGCAGAAAAAAAAATCGCATATTGTTTTTGCAAAAAATATTATTAGGCCCGAGCCCCTGGCCTGCCAAGGGCGAAGGGCCTATTGTTTCTGCAACACAGACAACGACTAGTCGAGCGCACAGAGCTCGACCTCAGGCCTTTCACACTCTCAAAACACACAACGATGACAAGTCGAGCGCACAGCGCTCGACCACAGACATCATTCAACATGTCCAGACACACACACACCGACACGCACTCACACATACGTGTGTACAAACACAAAAACGCACGCACACACACGAATTTTCGAGCGCGCAGCGCTCGACCACAGGCCTTTCACACACTCAAACGTACAAAAATGACACGTCGAGCGCGCAGCGCTCGACCACAGACGCGGGCCAACATGTTCAGACACACAAACACCAACATCTACTCACACACACGTGTACAAATACAAAAAACGCACACACACTCTCACACACAAACATGATTTGTCGAGCGCGTAGCGCTCGACCACAGGCATTCACACTCTCAGACACCTCACAGACGCGTCGGGCTTGTCGAGACCTTTTCGAAAATATATAACATGTGGGCGAAATAATGGCAGAAAAAAAAATCGCATATTGTTTTTGCAAAAAATATTATTAGGCCCGAGCCCCTGGCCTGCCAAGGGCGAAGGGCCTATTGTTTCTGCAACACAGACAACGACTAGTCGAGCGCACAGCGCTCGACCTCAGGCCTTTCACACTCTCAAAACACACAACGATGACAAGTCGAGCAGCGCTCGACCACAGACATCATTCAACATGTCCAGACACACACACACCGACACGCACTCACACATACGTGTGTACAAACACAAAAACGCACGCACACACACGAATTTTCGAGCGCACAGCGCTCGACCACAGACGCGGGCCAACATGTTCAGACACACAAACACCAACATCTACTCACACACACGTGTACAAATACAAAAAACGCACACACACTCTCACACACAAACATGAATTGTCGAGCGCGTAGCGCTCGACCACAGGCATTCACACTCTCAAACACCTCACAGACGCGTCGGGCTTGTCGAGACCTTTTCGAAAATATATAGCGTGGGCGAAATAATGGCAGAAAAAAAAAAAAATCGCATATTGTTTTTGTAAAAAATATTCTTTCTTTCTTTTTATTAGGCCCGAGCCCCTGGCCTGCCAAGGGCGAAGGGCCTATTGTTTTTGCAACACAGACAACGACTAGTCGAGCGCGCAGCGCTCGACCTCAGGCCTTTCACACTCTCAAAACAGACAACGAAGACAAGTCGAGCGCATAGCGCTCGACCACAGACATCATTCAACATGTCCAGACACACACACACCGACACGCACTCACACATACACGTGTGCAAACACAAAAACGCACACACACACACGATTTTTCGAGCGCGCAGCGCTCGACCAAGGCCTTTCACACACTCAAACGTACAAAAATGACAAGTCGAGCGCGCAGCGCTCGACCACAGACATTGGCCAACATGTCCAGACACACACACCCCGACATGCATTCATACACACGTGTACAAATACAAAAAACGCACACACACTCTCACACACAAACATGACTTGTCGAGCGTGTAGCGCTCGACCACAGACATTCACACTCTCAAACACCTCACAGACGCGTCGGGCTTGTCGAGACCTTTCCGAAAATATATAACATGTGGGCGAAATAATGGCAGAAAAAAAAAATCGCATATTGTTTTTGCAAAAAATATTATTCTTTCTTTCTTTCTTTCTTCTTCTTCTTCTTCTTCTTCTTCTTCTTCTTCTTCTTCTGCTCTTTAAACTGGAATTTGACCCCCTGAACATGCTCGAAAACTCACCAAACTTTGCCCAAAATTCAGTTCCGGTGAAAATTTTTTTTAATATGTGTTTCAATTTTGGGATTTAAAAATTGGCTCTACAGCGCCACCTGCAAAACCCAAAATGCATTGCGTCAATGGGAGGGCGTCTGCAATAAAGTTTGTCGTACAGCCACAAAATTCGGTATACACATGCGCGTTGTCGGGACAAACAAAAAATACTAATATGAGCCCGACCTCAAAACAGCAGGAAAGCAGCAATCTGGGATTAAATTTTCAAAAATGCTGAGTCAGCGTTTTCCAGGACGTCGTACAAAATGTTCGTTTTGATCGTGCACTTCTCCGAATTAGCTGAAATTTGGTGGACACCATCGACACAAGTAGCCAATTAAAAGTTATCCAATTCACAAATCTTGAGCAAAAAGGCCAGCCGAGAGACATCGTCTCTCCAGCGTGTCCTGGGTCTTCCCCGGGGTCTCCTCCCGGTGGGACATGCCCGGAAAACCTCCCCAGGGAGGCGTCCAGGAGGCATCCTGAACAGATGCCCGAGCCACCTCAGCTGGCCCCTCTCGATGTGGAGGAGAAGCGGCTCTACTCCGAGCTCCTCCCTGGTGACTGAGCTCCTCACCCTATCGAGTAGTTTCATTCAATTATTAATCTGAGTAAATTATTATTGAGTAGTTGACAATTACAGATCGTGTGTGTGTGTGTGTGTGTGTGTGTGTGTGTGTGTGTGTGTGTGTGTGTGTGTGTACAGAAACAGATACACAGCAGAGTCTTCAGGATACAGCAGGTTGTCTCTGAAGAGTGACCGGTCCAGAGGTTGGCTACCAAACTTCAGAGGTGAACCTGGACCTTCAGACACAAAGTAAGAAACTCTTTGTTTTATTTTATTTCCTTCAAACCGGAGTGAGAGATGTTTTGCTCACTTTGAGACTCAGTTCTTTATTTTGAATCAATGTGAGAGTTGCAGCTGGATCTTTGTGTCTCTGCTGTGTGTCGTGTTGCTCAGAGTAAATGTTTCTTGGTGTCCACAGAGAGAAGAAGAGCAGTGATGTCTGTGAGGAGCAGCAGGACCAGGGTTCTTCATCAGGACTGCAGCAGCTTCTAGAAGAACATAAGAAGAGTTTGAGGAGGAGATGTGAACGTGTGACTGAAGGAAGTGATGAAGCAGGAGGAGGAAGCCTCCTCAATAGGATCTACACTGAGCTCCACATCACAGAGGGACTCAGTGAGGAGCTTCAGAGGGAACATGAGCTGAAGCAGCTGGAGACAGCTTCCAGGAAGGAGAGCCTCCATCACACTGCCATCAGGGTTCAGGACATCTTCAAAGACTCGGCCCAGCAGCTCAGACACATCCGAGTGGTTGTGACCAGCGGCGTGGCCGGCAGCGGAAAAACCTTCTCGGTGCACAAGTTCACTCTGGACTGGGCCGAGGGCCTGGAGAACCAGGATGTCAGTGTGCTGGTTGTTCTCTCCTTCAGGGAGCTGAACCTGATCAGAGAGCGGCCGTACAGTCTTCTCACGCTGCTCCATGTTTTCCATCCGGCGCTCCAGAAGCTGACGGCAGAGGAGCTGGCTGTCTGCAAGCTGCTGTTCATCTTTGACGGTCTGGATGAAAGCAGACTTTCTCTGGACTTCAGCAGCAAACAGCAGCTGGTTGACATCTCCAAGCAGTCTTCAGTCAGCGTGCTGCTCACTAACCTCATCCGGGGGGATATGCTGCCCTCGGCTCGGGTCTGGATCACTTCCAGACCTGCGGCAGCCAATCAGATCCCTCCATCATGTGTGGACAGACTGACAGAAGTGCGAGGCTTCACTGACGCCCAGAAGGAGGAGTACTTCAGGAGGAGGCTGAGTGATGAGGAGCTGAGCAGCAGAATCATCTCCCACGTCCAGACATCCAGGAGCCTCCACATCATGTGTGGAATCCCAGTCTTCTGCTGGATCACTGCGACAGTTCTGGAGCACATGTTGAGCAGCGAGCAGAGAGGAGAGCTGCCCCAGACCCTGACTGACATGTACTCCCACTTTGTGCTGGTTCAGACACACAGGAAGAAGCTCAAGTACCATGAAGGACCTGAGACGGGTCCACAGGAGCTGACGGAGGCTGACAGGGAGCTTCTTCTGAAGCTGGGCAGGATGGCCTTGGAACATCTGGACAATGGAAACATCCTGTTCTACCAAGAAGACCTGGAGCAGTGCGGTCTGGATGTGACTGAGGCCTCGCTGTTCTCTGGAGTTTGTACTCAGATATTCAAAAGAGAGTCTGTGATCTTCCAGAAAGCCGTCTACAGCTTCGTCCATCTGAGTGTTCAGGAGTTTCTGGCTGCAGTCTTCATGTTCTACTGTTTCACCAACAGGAAGACAGACGTACTGAAGACCCTCCTCGGAGAGAAAAAGACTATTGTTGAAAAAGTGTTGAAGTTATTCACAAAGAATGATGTTGATGATGAGGCTCTCTCATCTATGGAAGAGTTCCTGAAGAAAGTCCTGCAGAAATCCCTCAGAAGTCAGAACGGCCACCTGGACCTGTTCGTCCGCTTCCTTCATGGCCTCTCTCTGAAATCCAACCAGAGACTCTTAGAAGGTCTGCTGGGTCGGACAGAGATCAGTCCAGAAACCATCCAGAGAGTCATCCAGAACCTGAAGGAGATCAGCAGTGATGAAATGTCTCCTGACAGAAACATCAACATCTTCCACTGTCTGATGGAGATGAAGGACCTCTCAGTACATCAGGATATCCAGAAGTTTCTGAAGTCAAAGAACAGATCAGAGAAACTCTCTGAGATCCAGTGCTCAGCTCTGGCCTACATGCTGCAGATGTCAGACCAGGTCCTGGAGGAGTTTCACCTGAAGGAGTACAACACATCAGAGGAGGGACGACGGAGACTGATGCCAGCTGTGAGGAACTGCAGGAAGGCTCGGTGAGTCCACATGTCATCATGATCAATGTCTCAGTGATGTTTGTAGAAAGTAGTTCCTGTAGTTCCTCTGTGGAGATATTCCTCAATCAGGGCTCGATATTAATGCCTGTGTGATCGTCCTGGAGAACAAAATATGTCTGTCCACTTGTTCAACCTGAGGAGTTGATCGTGCTGCAGAAACTCCTGATGCTGTTTGGTTTAAGACCAGAAGACAAGCTGAACGTGCTGCCATGCCTTCTTAGGGTATTTCTGTGCAAGAGTGAGCGCCACCAAATGGCCTGGTGTATGAACTGCATTGTTTTTAGTTTTCATGATGTCCCAGGGATGAAGATTCATGTAACCCCAACATTGTTCATACTCCAGACAATTTTTGTCTGAAAGTTACTTTTATTTACAGGCCTTTAAGGTTGCTGTTATTAAACCTCTCCTCAAAAAGCCCACCCTTGATCCAGGAGTTCTAACAAGTTACAGACCAATATCTAATCTTCCCTTTATTTCTAAAATCCTAGAGAAAGCTGTTGCGAGTCAGCTTTGCGACCATTTATATAACAATGTCCTATTAGAGTCTTTTCAATCAGGTTTCAGAGCTCATCACAGTACAGAGACAGCTCTGGTAAAAGTCACTAATAATCTTCTCACAGCCTCAGATAGAGGACTGGTCTCTGTTCTGGTCCTGTTAGATCCCAGTGCTGCATTTGATACTGTTTATCATTGTATTCTACTACAGAGACTAGAATATACTAATGGGATTAAAGGTTCAGCATTAAACTGGTTTCAATCATATTTTACAGACTGGTTCCACTTTGTTAATGTTAATGATGATTCTTCAGCCTGGATAAAAGTTAAATATGGAGTCCCACAGGATTCTGTTTTAGGACCTATACTCTTCACATTATACATGCTTCCTGTAGGGAACATCATCAGGAAACACTCCATTAACTTCCACTGTTATGCAGATGATACACAGATCTACCTATCCCTGAAACCAGATGATACCGATCAACTTTTCAAATTAGAAGCTTGTCTTAATGACATAAAAACCTGGACGAGTCATAATTTTCTCCTCCTAAATTCAGATAAAACAGAATTTATTTTATTTGTCCCAAAACACCTGAGAGAAAAATTATCTAATCAAATACTGACCCTAGATGGTGTTGCTTTAACTCCCAGTAACACTGTGAGGAACCTGGGAGTGATCTTTGACCAAGACTCATCCTTTAATTCCCACATTAAACAGGTCTGCAGGACTTCCTTCTTTCACCTGCGTAATATTTCCAAAATCAGGAACATACCGACTCAAAGCGATGCTGAGAAATTAATCCATGCATTTGTTACCTCCCGAGTAGACTACTGTAATTCCTTGTGATCAGGGGGCCCCAATAACTGCCTAAAAAGTCTCCAACTCGTTCAAAATGCTGCAGCAAGAGTTCTCACAAGAACCAGTGGGAGAGATCATATCACCCCAATATTAGCTTCCCCTCACTGGCTTCCCGTTAAATCTGGAATTGAATTCAAAATCCTCCTCTTAGCCTATAAAGCCCTAAACAACCAGGCCCCATCATATCTTAAACAGCTATTAGTCCCATACTGTCCCAGGAGAATGCTTCGTTCTCAGAGTGCTGGTCTGCTGGAGGTTCCTTGGTTCTCTAAAATTAGAACAGGAGGTAGAGCTTTCAGGCTCCTGTTAAGTGGAACCACCTCCCAGTGTCTGTAAGGGAGGCTGACACAGTCTCGGTTTTTAAGACGAGGCTTAAAGGGGCTGTATCGTGCAAAATTCACTTTTTGTATGTTTTAACCTTGTGATATAGTTATGTACTCACCTAAAACACCCCCAAAGCGTTTTTTTTTTCCTCCGTGCCTGCGTGTTTAAGCTTTCCTCCTGTTTGTGCTGCTCAGAGAGGCAGCCCCTCCCGCACCCATGAAAACGCTCTGTTTTCCCACGTTGACGTCACACTGTGAAGACGGCTCTCCTGAGCCCCCCTCCCGCAGGCCCTCGGCAATCAGCGTTGCTGCTTTTTGGAACTCCGATTTCGAGGATAAACTTTGACCATCATCTGAAAGCAACAGTCCAGCAAGAGCAAGAGTCTGAAGGGTCTGAAGGGTCTGCGCTTGGTGAGTTTCTCACAGGAAAAGACGTTTTTGCGCGTGGAGAAGCTAGAGCTAAAGAGCTAAAGCTAGCTAGCATATTCGTTCTGAAGCGCTGATTGGTTGAAGTAGCTGTCAGTCAAAGTCCACAGGGGGAGAGGCGGGATTTTCAGTGAAACAGAGCGTTTTCTCTTCCGGGTTTCAGAATTAGCCCCAGAAAATCTTTTATTTCACACAAAATTACTTTTCCTTAGCGCCAAAAATAAACTATTACCATGTTAATGCCATTTCTAGGGTTTGGACTAGCTAAAAAAGCATGATACAGCCCCTTTAAGACCTTTCTATTCAATAAAGCTTACAGTTAGGGGTCACGCCTGCTCTCTCTCTCTCTCTCTCTCTCTCTCTCTCTCTCTCTCTCTCTCTCTCTCTCTCTCTCTCTCTCTCTCGGTGCATGCTGGGAGTGGGCGGCGGCTGGAGTGTGTGAGAGCGTGGTGTATGTTGTGTGGCGTTTAGCTTGTTTTTTCTGTTTGTTTAAGTTGTTAATGTTCACATTCACCGTAGTTTATTAATCACAGAGCACATTTATTAGTTTATATCGTTTATTTGGGTTCTTGGTGGGTTTTGCGGTCTGTTTGGGGGAGGTCTGGCTGCTGCCATGACCAACCTCAGACAGCTCACCCGCAAACACGGGGTCCGGGTGGTGGCCCAGTTCCCCTGCAGCGTGGAGGACGTGGCCCTGGCTGTGGGGGAGAAAGTGGGCTACGATAATGTTAAGTCGGTCGCGAGGATGAACAGCGCCGTGGTGATCTTCCTGGATCAGGTGGAGCAGGCTAACGCTGTGGTGGAGTCGGGCATTACCATCGCGGACAGGTTCGTCCCGGTCCAGCCGCTGTCTCAGCCTGCTGTCTGGGTCGTCCTGTCCAACGTCTCTCCCTTTGTGCCAGATGAGCTTCTGATCCGTGAGCTGTCCAGATTTGGAAAGGTGGTGTCCTCGGTGAAGGACATCCTGTCTGGATGTAAGTCTCAGCTGCTGAAGAACGCCGTGTGCCACAGAAGACATGTTTTTATGATACTCAATAACCGGAGCGAGGAGCTGAACCTCCGATTCCGCGTGAGAGTAAATGATTATGATTACATGGTTTTCGTGAGCTCAGCTGGCATGAAGTGCTTTGGCTGTGGACAGGAGGGGCACACCATCAGGGCCTGCCCGGCTGCGTCTGCTCCATCTGGTTCAGCGGAGTCTGGCTCTGCTGGGTCTGGCTCGGTGGAGGCGGGGCTGGCGGGACCGGGTTCCACGGGACCCGGCGCTGCCGCCGTGGCTGCAGCTGCTCCGGGCCCGGCGCCGCGGGCCAATGCCTGGGGGGTCCCCCCACCGGCGGCAGCTCCGCGCTCCGGGCTCCCGGGGGACGGGGCGGCCCCGGTTCAGTCCGAGCGGCCGACTGCGGCTCCTCCCAGTGTAAACAACACTGCGGAGGTGGAGGGGAAAAAAGAGAAAAAACAGGGAAAAAAAAGTGGGTGAGGGAGGGGAGGAGAAGCAAGGTGAGGTGGAGGGACAGGTGGAGTGGGATCAGGGTGAGACAGTGGTGGAGGAGCAGTTGGAGGAGGGACAGGTGGTGGAGGAGGAACAGGGGGAGAAAGTAGTGGAGGAACAGGTGGAGGAGGAGCAGGTGGAAAGGGAGAAGGGAGGAGAAGCAGGCAGGAACGCCTCCTGGGCTGAACAGGTGGAGGAGGCAGAGATGGAGGAGGACAGAGTGGACAGGGTAAAACCAGGTAAAAGAAAGAAAAAAGGCAACAATGCAGACGCAAAGAAAAGCTGTGTGGAGGGGCGAGTGTCAGACAGTGACAGTGAGTGTGTGTCAGACCGCAGCGATATTTCTTTTAGCAGCTCACAGAGAAACAGGTCACCATACAGCGCAGACAAAATAAAAATTTTCTTACACCAGACCAAAAACCAGCACAGGGTGAAGGTGGGGGATCATTTCCCTGATTTGAATGGTTTTATTCTATCGGCCAGGATCCATATGAGCAACAGACAGGAGTCTGGCATCACTGACCAAGAATGCTATCATTTAAAAAAACTGGTGCCAAAAAACAATTAAATGATGAAGGTGGCAGCCAAGTGTTTTTTAATTAATTAATTTGTTCTTATCCTGGTTTTAGACATCTCATTTACCATGGATGTTTTTAAGCTGGGTGTTTTAAACATAAATGGAGCCAGAGATCTGAGGAAAAGACAGTCAGTTTATGAGACAGCCACACTTAAGAAGATCGACGTCCTGTTCCTTCAGGAAACTCATAGTGAATTTACCATTGAAGCTGAATGGAGGAGGGAATGGGGGGGGGGGGGGGGGCATCTTAAGCCACCTTCCTCCTCTCAGTGGAGGAGTGGGCCTCCTCTTCTCCAGGGCTTTTAACCCCAACTCCCTGGAGGTCCAGCATTGTGTACAGGGGAGGCTACTTTTAGTTAAAGCCCAGTTCCACCATTTTAAACTTGTATTTATTAACATTTACGCTCCAACAGCCGGTGCAGAGAGGAAGCAGTTTTTCCTCAAACTGTCTGAGGTGGTAAGTGGGTGTGGGTCGGAGGACTATTTGTTTGTGGGGGGGGATTTTAACTGCACGGAAGACGCGACTTTGGATCGCAGCCATGCAGAGCCTCATCCAGCCTCTCAGCATGTCTTGAAGCAGCTGGTCCACTCTCAGGGCATTGTGGACGTCTGGAGAAGGATGCATCCTGACTGTCGGCAGTACACCTGGTCCCACTGTAGAGAGAGCAGGGTCTCCTCAGCCAGGCTACATCGTATTTATTGTTTTAAGCATCATTTTAATGTTTTTAGAAGGTGTGATATTTTACCTGTTGGTTTTACTGATCATTGTCTACTTTTAAGCAGTATTTTTTTATCAGGGATGTCCGGCCAGGGAGCGCTTACTGGCATTTTAACTCTGTTTTAACCTTTGATAGAAGTTTTAGGGAGGCTTTAGTGTTTTTTTGGCAGGGTTTTAGACAGAGGAAGGGAGATTTTAGCAGTCTGAGGCAGTGGTGGGACCACAGTAAGACGCAGATCAAACTCCTGTGTCAGCAGCACACCCTCAATGTCACAAGTGATATCACCAGATCTATGAAGGATCTAGAGACCGAGATAGTGGAACTGGAGCATTTAAGTGAGTCCACAGGAAATCGAGGTGACTTTGAACACCTCAAAAGGAAAAAAATGGCTTTAGCCGACCTGCTGAACGTTAAAGTGCAGGGCGCACTGGTTCGGTCTCGGTACCAGACCATCACAGGGATGGATGCTCCCTCTAGCTTCTTCTTTAGCCTGGAGAAAAAGGCCGGACAGGGGAGAGTGATCCATGCACTGCTCTCAGACACGGGGGAGGAGATCACCGAACCATGCCAGATACGGAGGACGGCGGTGGACTTCTACTCCGCCCTGTATGGGAGTGAGTTCACAGAGGAGCAGGAGCTCCTGGAGGGGTTCCTGAGGGGACTGCCTCGTGTCTCCGAGGAGACCAACGAACAACTGGAGGCCTGCCTGGACATGCAGGAGCTGCGGGCAGCGCTGCAGGCGATACCAACGGGCAGGTCTCCTGGGATCGACGGGCTGACCGCCGAGTTCTACAAGGCGTTCTGGGACATCCTGGGTACGGATGTCCTGGACGTGTACAACGAGTGTCTGGCCTCTGGTTCCTTGCCAGTGTCCTGCAGGAGAGCAGTTCTCACTCTGCTCCCCGAGAAGGGGAACCTGCAGGACATCAAGAACTGGCGCCCCGTGTCCTTGCTCTGTGTGGATTGCAAACTCCTGTCCAAGGTCTTGGCCTCCAGGCTGGGGAGGGCTATGGAGCAGGTCATCCACCGGGATCAGACCTACTGTGTCCCCGGCAGGTCCATGGTGGACAACGTCCACCTGATTCGGGATGTTTTGGAAGTCTGTAGTTCTTTGGACATCGATGCTGGTCTGATTTCAGTAGACCAGGAAAAGGCTTTTGACCGAGTTGAACACAGCTTCCTTTGGAGGGTCATGGAAAGTTTTGGGTTCGGTGCTGGTTTCATAGCTAAGATCCAGGTGCTGTACAGGGACATCGAGAGTGTGCTGAAGATCAACGGCAGTCTGTGTGCTCCTTTTAGGGTGTGTAGAGGTGTCAGGCAGGGCTGTGCTCTGTCTGGGATGCTCTATGCGCTCTCCCTGGAGCCCCTCCTCTCTAAGCTACGTTCCAGTCTGCAGGGTCTGCTTTTACCGGGTTTTAGTGAAAGCATGATTTTATCGGCCTATGCAGACGATCTTATTGTTTTTATAAGGAATCAAGGGGACGTAGATATTTTAGGTAATATTATTAAAGATTTTAATGTGGCATCCGCAGCAAGGGTCAACTGGGGGAAGAGCGAGGCCCTTGCTGTCGGCAGGTGGCATGGCGGTCTCCCAGTTCTTCCCCAAAATTTAACTTGGAGGAGGGAGGGCCTCAAATATCTGGGCATTTATGTCGGTAAGGAACATTTTGTTCGGAAGAACTGGTAGACCGTCATGGAAAAGGTGGAGGCTAAGTTCTCCAAGTGGAGGTGGCTCCTCCCAAAAATGTCACTTCGGGGCAGAGTCTTGGTTTTAAATAACCTGGTTGCATCCCAGCTGTGGCATCGACTCACCAGTGCAGACCCCCCTCCAGGTCTCCTGGCTCAAATTCAAAAGACAATGATCAATTTCTTCTGGGATGGTCTGCACTGCCACAGGGGGTGCTGTTTTTAGACAAAGAGGAGGGGGCCCAGGGCCTGATCCACTTGGCCAGCCGGACCGCCACTTTTAGACTCCAGTTCCTGCAGAGGTACCTCGCAGGACCGGCGGATCTGGTGTGGAGAGGCGTGGCCAGCTGCATCCTGAGGCATGCCAATAAGTTGGGGTTGGATGATGTTCTGTTTTTGACTAATCCCAAATTTCAAAATCTCAAGGGGCTGCCTCCGTTTTACCAGAGTTTATTTAAATGCTGGGCCTTGTTTTCACGCAGAAGGTGCCTGAAAGCCGACTCTCTGCACTGGCTGTTGAAAGAACCCCTGATCCACGGATCCAGACTGGACATCAGCGGAGCCTCGACCCCCGGCCTGACCGGAAGACTGATCCAGTCTGGGACCCTCACCGTGGGTCAGCTTGTGGATGCTGTGGGGCCGGACCTGAACGACGCCCAGACCCTGGGCTCTCTGCTGGGGATACAGTCCATCCGGGTGTTCCAGGGGCTCCAGGAGAGGTGGAGGAGTGCACTGACGCCCAGAGACAGGAGCCTGCTGAGGAGGTACAGCCAAGGAGAACTCTCCCCGGATGCTGACGACCCCTTGCCCGAGGTCCTGCTGAGCCTGGAGCTGGGGGATCTGTCCGGCCCCCTCCTGAAGACCACACAGCCTGAGAGACTATCCTTGCACAAAGCAGACAAAAAGATTTTTTACAGGAACTGTGTGAAGAGCATCCACAAGGGTGGACTGAGCAACAGGCCCCCCACTGTGTGGTCACAGAGACTGGGACAGGCTGATCCTGGACCCGGCCCACAGTGGAGGATTTTATACAAGCCCCCTTGAAAAAACGGACTGGAGACCTCCAGTGGAGGATTTTACACGGTGCCATCGCCTCCAATGCTTTTATCTCTGTCCTCAACCCTGCTGTTTTAAACACGTGCCCCTTCTGCCATGAGAGAGAGACTGTCTACCACGTTTTTACCGAGTGTAAGAGGCTTACAGGCTTCTTCACTCTTTTAACGGCGGTTTTTTTTAGTGTTGCTTTTACTAAGAGAACTTTTATCATGGGAGCTGGCTACAGACAAAAAGAAAAAAACCAAGTGGCAGCTCCTCAATTTTATCTCAGGAGAAGCCAAGATGGCGATTTATGTCAGCAGGAGGAACAAGGTTGAGGGCAGAGAAGGACAGGACGTCAGAGAAGTGTGGCAGGTCAATGTCAAATCCAGACTCTGGCTCGAATACCGGTTTTTTAAACAAAACAATGATTTAAACACTTTTAAAGAGGTCTGGTGTTTTAAGGACATTCTGTGCTGTATGGACAACAATGAAATTCATTTTGCATATTTTTTAATTTGAAAATGTGAATGGTTTTTAAGAGTCTGACACACACTGTATCACTGTAAACTCTGTAAATAAAAGTGTGGTTTAAAAATCAAAAATCTCTCTCTCTCTCTCTCTGTCTCTCTCTGTCTCTCTCTCTCTCTCTCTCTCAACTATTATGTAACTGTTCTGTAAGGTGATGTTGGGAAAATGAGTCGTGGATTTATTGTATAAATCTGTGAACCTGTGTCCACTTCAATGGAAATAAAATGATCTCTCCCCCTCTCTCTCTCTTTCCACTGTGGGAGACCAAAAAGTCAAAACACCAAAACCCTGGACGAAGAGGCTGTCTCTTAGGTGGACAGGAGCCGTGCTTGAGGGATCGCAGACAGAACATCAATCGCGGCTTATCCATTGAGACAGCCTGGATTCAGTGGGTGCAATTCTAATTGGGCATCAATCAAAACAGCTGCTCCACTGATTAGTTGAGGTAACCTGGACCCAGTGGGTGTAAGCGTTTACTTAACCCCGGGCTCCTACCATGTGGAACCGGCTCCCAGTTCTGCTCCTTCTCTCGTTTCAATGTAATTTCATTGTACTACTGTAATTCCATTGTATTGCTACATGCCATTGATGATTGTTCCTCTTGTAACCTATGTACCCTGTGTTTATATATGAATTGTATGTAGATACAAGAAACTGTCTGTCCTATCTCCTCTTTCTGTCCCCTCACCCCAACCGGAACAGCAGAAAGCCGCCACCTCTGAGCCTGGTTCTGCAAAGGTTTCTTCCTGTTAAAAGGTAGTTTTTCCTTTCCACAGTGGCTTATGCTTGCTCATGTGGATCTGTTGGGTTTTCTCTGTAAAAGTGTCTAGAAACAACCATGTTGTAATTAGCACTTCATAAATAAAGCTGAATTGAATTGAAGCTGAATTCAACTAGCAAGTGTCTTTTTTTTCCTGACTAGAAATGACAAAGGCTTTTTCCAAAAGTTAATAAGGTGACGTACAAGATGCTCTGTTGTGGAAAAAAATTTCTCAGCTTTTACCTGGATTTGAACAAAAAGTAGCATGTCCAAAATTATCCATACCCTTCTCAATAATCAATATAAAATCCTTCATTACCTATTACAGCAATCAAACTCTTCCTGGAATTGCTGAGCAGCTTTTTACGAGTACATGTCTCCACTGGGTTTTTTTTTCCCCCATTCATTTTCAGCAGTGAGCTCCAACTCTTTCTGTTTGGAGGGTCTTTCCATCACTCTGATCTTTAGCTTCTTCACGGAATCTCAGTTAGATTCCTGTCAGGACTTTGGTGGGCCGCTGCAAAAACTTCATGTTTTGGACCACTAACCATTTATTCAACACTTTTTACTGAGATTTTTGGGTTGTTTTTGTGTTGAAATCTCCACTGGAGCCCATGGCCAGGTTCCTCTGCAGACTGTCTGATGTTGTTGTTCAGAATCTTGATGTGTTGCTCTTTTTTCATGGTGCAGTTCTCTGTGATCAGGTTCCCTGGCCCACTGGCTGAAATCCCCCAGAGCATTCAGTTCCCTCTACCATGATTATCAGTGAGGAAGGTGTTCTTTGGGTCGAAAGTCTCTCCTTTTTTTCCACCAAATGAAGATAAGTCATTGTGGCCAAACGATGGGAAAAAAAAATTAAACCAGAGAAAGAAACTCAGAACGCTGTGAACAAAGATCAGTTCAGTCAGAATATTTTGCACACACACACACACACACACACACACACACACACACACACACACACACACACACACACACACACACACACACACACACACACACACACATACACATACACAGATCATCCTAACACAGAAAATATTGAGGTCAAACCCACAACCTTCCTGCTCTGAGGCATTAACCTCTACTCCACCATGCGGCCCGTCAGTCTTCACTGCTCCATGACTCCAGAACTCCATGTTCTCTCCTTCATGAAGCCAAAGTCAAACCAGAGAAGAAGATCTGAAGCTCTGATGTCAAACAGTCCAACAAAGTGTCCTCTCTCATAACGTCCTGTCCTCTCTGTGTCTCATTACAGACTTTCTGACTGTAGACTCTCTGATTCTCACTGTGAAGTGATCTCCTCAGCTCTGAAGTCTGACCCCTCCCATCTGAAACATCTGAACCTGAGTTACAACAAGCTGAAGGAATCATCAGTGAAGATTCTGTGTTCTGGACTGGAGAGTCCAAACTGTAACCTGGAGACTCTGAGGTCAGTTCACTGTCTGAAGTTAGAATCTGTTGAAGTCAAATGACTGAGAGGAGTTTAGGAGGATTCCAGATGTTGGAGGGACAGAGAGTGGACTGAGCTCTGCAGCATGTTAGTGATCAGCATGTTGATGAGAGCTCTTCTCCTCCTGGTGGCTTCAGCTGTTTGGACTTTACATTTCTAAACTCTTCCAGTCGGAACCTTCTTCAGCTCTCAATAACTTTAACATCAAACTTTGTCCTCGAATCTCACTTCTTTCTCTCTTTATTTAGGTTGTTTTACTGCAGTTTGTCACAGACCAGCTGTTCTTCTCTAGCCTCGGCTCTGAAGTCCAACCCCTCCCTCCTGAAACATCTGAAACATCTGGACCTGAGTGTGAACGAGCTGCAGGATTCAGGAGTTGAGCAGCTGTGTGGTTTTCTCGGGAATCCACTCTGCAGTCTGGAGGATCTGAGGTCAAACTCCATGTTTGAGTTTGTGTTGTGTGACAGTTGTGTTGACACTGATCAAATCAGTCACAATAATTTTGTTTCATCTATTTTAATTTGTAAGTCCACAAAAACATTATGGCACTTACGAGAAATCACATCTGTACACTTCCTTTTTTCAAGTTTTATATATCGAGCGAAGTAAAGATGAATAGAATAAAACACAAACAGAAAAACAAAGTGTCAAACATCGTAACAAAATCTGTAAAATAACATACAATAATGAATAATTGCAGGAGTGTGGGGGGATTAAGCCTAAATATTACTGTAAAGTCAATGAATAGCTGCCATTTCTTGTGAAATTTGTTTAGCTTGTCCTGCCTGGAGAGTCTCATTTTTTCTACTTTTTAAAAAACATCACCTCGTTAGTCCAAAGTGCATTGGATGGAGCATTTTGGGATTTCCAGTGGAGGAGGAGATGGCATCTCGCTATCAGAGAAGTGAACGCCAAAACCTCTAACGGCACAGATGAGAAGTGAGAATGTTCTTCAGGAAACCCAAAGACAGTCATATGAGAAGAAATGTCAGTTGTTCTCATAGTGGGCAGGATTCTTCTGATGTCTGTCCCACAGTCCTCTGCATAAACTCATCTATTGTTGAGATCTGCTCAATATGTCCAGCACTCCTTTTCATCCTGGAACCCACATTTATCAATTAAAAAAAGAGAGAGAGAATTCTGCAGCTTTGGCACCTCATCTCTGAAATAAAGATCCAATCATGATGAAAAATCCTTTTATATTACATAATTTTAGCAAGCACTGCAGAGGTGCAAGATAAATTAACATTATAACATAGAGGGTCTGCAATAAATGTACACATATATGTCTTTTAGCTGATCATTGTCTGAAGAGATATGAAAAAAGACAGCAAAGCTAGTGCAATTTTAAGAAATTTATTAAAATTTCAAATGTAAAAAAATAAATAATATATACATAAACTAATTGAATAATATAGATTAAATAAAATAGACAATATAAAAAATGTAAATATTGTAATACATAAAAGTATAAAATTACAATGAAAAAATGGAAGAGCCTCAGGGGGCACATACTTGAGGTTAGTATTCCTAGACAGCCTGCCTGTTCCCTGCAGAGACTGGTTCCCCATGAGCTAATAAGCTACTCAGCTTGTTCCAAATTAAGCATAACTGTGCTGGCTACATAAATAATTTTGTGTATTTGAAATTTCACATGTGCCTTCACTTGGGGATCCAATCTTTCCAGGGAAGGGGCTAGACTATCGAGGAATAACTGATCCTCGCTGAGTGGAGGTGCTGGTGCGGGTGGATGAGCTGCCTGGTCCCGCCGGGCCCGCAGTGTCTCCAGGAGCAGGTCCTGGATCTCACGGTGTCGTGAGTCCTCATCCTCCCGCACCCTCTTTTTTCTTCTCTTCCTTCCTGTATGTCAAAGAAACGATACGAACGACAATGCATAAAATTAATGTGTGTGTTTAATGATGATGCAAAAACATACGCAAAGTACAAAAAAATAAAAAAATAAAGCCGCAAGCGGCATTGGTCGGGACCGAGCCTCCCCGCCGGCCCACGACTGAGACGTCCCCATACCTTGCTGGGAGAAATCCAGGTCACCGGTAGTTTTGCTACTCTGTAAACATCCATTTTCTTGATTTTAATTCGTTTTATGTTATAAAAGGGCTTGTATTTTGAAGGAATTTTGGGCTTTTATTTTGGACAGGTAGCATATGCTGTCATTGACACTGGTTAACCCCAAATTGTCAATGTGTTTTGTGTGAAAGGTCATTTTTCACAAAATTTGGACTTTTATTTTGAAAGTGTTTGATGCTCTTGTTTTGACACTCCAGAAACCTTTTAGACCTTAATGAGACGAACGCGTGAGTGTTGGTTTGACATTTCAATGACATTCCTGTGGGCCATGGCGAACATTTTCGTTTTTGTAGGTGGGGCTAGAGAGCAGATGGGGTTAATTTTTCTATTTCATAAAACTTTTCACCAGTCTGGATGTGCGTGCCAAATTTGGTGAGTTTTCGTGCATGTTTAGGGGGTCAAATTTGCATTCAAACCGGAGGGACATAAAATTAAAAACAAACAGACGAAAAACAATAGAGACCTTGCCCGAAGGGCTCGGCCCCTAAAAAAAGGAAATAGATCAAACTTTGTCATGTACATACAAATCACAAGTCTGGCCTGAAGCAGGGACAACAGCAGGGGCAGAAGAAGGGCCGGAGGGGGCGGAACCCGAAGCCGCGGGAGTCAGTGGGGCTGGTGTTTTAGGGGTGGTAGGGGTTGCTGGGGTGGAGGCAGCAGGCCCCTCATCCCCATCTTCACTGACTGTGTCACCTTCTGCATTACTGATAAGAATGTATGAATGTTTCAGAAAGGATAAAACAAATACACTCAAGTCAAACTGTAAGGGAGATAGAGGTGTAAGGCGCAGTTCTTTAGGAATGATCCAGCTTCTGAGATGGGGTTGGTAAGAACACAGGAGGGAGGTTTATTGCTCTTCAGGGGTCTATTTCACCAAGCAGGTTTTAAGAAAATTCTGTGTTGAATAACCCGGAAATGAGGAAAACTCTGAGATTTCAATTACACAAAGGGAGATAACTCAAATCAGAGAAAGAGGAGTAACTCCAGCCTGTTCCACTAGGAGAGGTAACTTAAACTGTCGGTCAGTTACCGCAGTAACACACTCCGTGACTCTAACCTGGTCGGGAGCAGGTTTTTCTGAGTCAACCCTGAAGTTTCTCTCTGGCTCCGCCCCCTTTCAGCCACACGCGCTGTTTCATTTCCTCATTATTTCAGTCAGCTGGCGAGTTTTTGTGTAGCTGTCAAAATTTCATGTCCTTTTATCAGCGATCCTGCAGATGAAGGAGCGGCATTACTGCAGCGTGATTTGAATATTCGTCGGGAGATTATTTACAGACCGCGCATAGTTTTGGCGTTTCCGGACAGTTATCTTTATGAACGGTACCGCTTCACGTCTCAATCCGCTACATTCACAATCTTTTCCGTCCATATTTTGCAACATAACTAAACATAGTCGCGCACTCACATCCCAGCAGATATTTCTTTGACTGGTAACTGGGAATACATAGTGGACATTAAATTATCCAGCTGCACATGAATTGAATGAAATGAACCTCTGGTGTTTACTGAACATCATGTCACAGTGTTGATCTGTGATGTGAAAGTTGAAGGACCATCCTGCTGCTGACCAGCCATGATCTGTTACAAAGATCCTCTGTGAGGGCAGCAGACACGGTTTCATCCTCCTCATCCTAGATAAATAACATCTTTCAGTATATTTGCGTATATTTTTCCAAACTAACATTTGGCAAAAATATTCAGAGTATTTCCTCCTGACAGTTTCAGGTTGGTTGTAGCACGAAGGAGCTCCAGCAGGCAGATAGAACCTTCCCAATCTGGGCCAAAAGAAGAAAAGGACATGAAAGACAAAATAAATATTTGTATCAATAACATTTTTAAAATATTATACTCAAATAATAGATAATAATATTAGATTAAATAGGATTAATTATTTAACATAACATGATATAGATGTGTGACATAAAACAACAGCACAGTCCATCAGCCACTTAGTATTTATGCTACTTTACAATGTTAAACATGCTTAAAAAGATGTGCCTCAATGAGATTATGCCGAGGTCTTTTGAACAATGTTTTTATATTTCATCTTTAGCTGCTGCCATGTGCGCGTCTTCCCCGCGGGATTACACCTAAATGAAATACCTTAACTGGTGACCATTCAAACACCTTCCCTGTAATAATATTTAACATTAAAAAATATTCTGATATAAAGCACTACATTTAAACTTACTCATTGACACGGAAATCAATTTTCTGCCACGGCATCTCCCTCTCTTTCGCTGCTGCAGCGTGTTGCATTTTTTTCGAAAACTGTGTACCAGCTTCTATATGTCGCTCTCCGCTTCTCTGTTGCCATGGTGACTCGTCGAATCGGTGCTCCATTAATGCTAGCTTTTTATAGTTGTCGTGCACGTGCTTAACTCCAGGTGGAACTACTTGAAGTTGAGTAATACAACTCAAATCAGCTGTTGTGTAACCAAAAACCCAGCGTTTTCCCTTTCTGAGTAGATCAACACAGAGTTCAGGATTAATCTCAGAGTTTTTTCAACCTGCTTTGTGAAATAGACCCCAGGAGTGCGTTTATTGTGATGCAACCTTATCCACAAATCAGTTCTGAAAATGAAATATAATAAACAAATTAACTTCCATCTCTCTGTGTTTTCAGTTCTTCTTCTTCGGCAGTCCATCAATTTCGATGAGGGCAAGTAAGGTAGAGAGGTGTTTTGTATGTTGGGTGTTGTTTGTTATCTGTTGCATGCATGTAGGTAAGCAATCAGACCGGCTCTTGATCTACATGGTCGCCCACATTTGCTACAGGTGAAATCACTGGCACTTAGAACAGTGTGATTGCCATCATGAGCGGACAGATAATCAGTTCTTCTTTTCACTTTTGATGGTTTGGTGCAGAACAACACGCCAGTTGGACCTGTCTGAGGCGTGCTGCTCCCAACTGTCACTGTCAATCTGAGCAGATTTCATGTGATGCTTCAGGAAATCTTTATACCGAAGGTTCTGACCACCACGCTTATGTTTCCCATGCTGCGGCTCACTGTAGAACACTTGTTTGGGAAGGCGTTCATCAGGCATCCTCAAGACATGTCCAGCCTGGTGTAGCTGAGCTGCAGCCAAAAAGCTTCTACATTCACCACTCCCGCTTGCTCTGGTAATTCGACATCTGGGACAGTCTTGCCACTTAATGTGCATGATGTGGCGCATGTGGTGAAGTTGCACATGTTAGTTGTTTGATGTGTCGACGGTAGAGGACCATGGCTTCCACGCCATATAGAAGTGATGGCAATACAGCTGTGTTGTAGATTTTGATCTTCGTACAGAGCTTGATGTCGTGTCGGGACCAGAGTTGCTGCTGTAGTGACCCAAAAGTTTTACAGGCAGCTTGAATTCTTTGGTCAGTCTCAGCATCAGACGAGTTCTTGTTGGTGACGGAGCTCCCTAGATAGGTGAAAGTGGCAGATGTTTTCAAGACCTCACCATTCACCTCTATGGCTGGTTGCTCAGGCTGTTGGTGTGGTGGTGGTTGGTACAGAAGCTCAGTTTTGGAGGCATTTATTCACAAACCAAAGCATGTTGCTGCTCAACAAAGAGATTAGTAATCTCTTGTATGTCTTGTAGATTTGTAGCAACTAAGGCAAAGTCATCGGCATACAGCAATTCTCTCACACAGATCAGATTTGTCTTAGTGGCAGCTCGTAGCCAAGCAAGGTTGAAGAGACTGCCATCTGATCGTGACCTGATGTAAACTTCTTTCGTAGTTCTGCTACCCACATACTCCAGAACTGCAGCAAGATATATCACAAACAAGGTCGGTGCCAATCACACACCCCTGCTTGACTTTGTGACATACTGGAAAGGAATCACTGGTGTCCCCTCCAACAAAGACTACTGCAGACATGTTGTCGTGGAACTGTTTGACCATGCTTGTGAACTTGTCAGGATAGCCATAGACTTTGAGCACCTCCCACAGTGTAGCTTGATCAACTGTGTCAAATGCTTTAGAAAAGTCTATGAAGACAATGTACAGCTGTTGTTGTTGTTCAAAAGCCTTCTCTTGCGGTTTACGCAAAGTAAAGATCATGTTGGTTGTTGACCTACCAGTCCTGAAACCACATTGGCCTTCAGGCAGGACACTCTCTGACACCTTCTTCAGTCTGTTTAAAGGTCCCACATTATACTAATTTTCAACAAGTTCAAATGGGTCTCAGAGGTCCAAGACCAGTCAATTTGATGTTTGTTGCCTAAAAACCCAGTTTGTTCTTGGACTTCAGCCAGCCTGTAAGTCCCCTCTCCTGAGCTCTGCTGAGAACACGCTGTTTTTGTGTCTGTAGCTTTAATGCTAATGAGCTGTTCTATAGCTATATGTGGACAGGCTCAGGACGCATATCATTGTTACAAAACCATTGTAAAGTGTATTTTGCATAATATGGGACCTTTAAGAGAACCTTTGTAAAAACTTTCCCAGTGATTGACAGAAGGGAAATCCCTTGATGGTTACCACAGTCACTTCTGTCGCCCTTCTTCTTATAGATGGTAACAATCAGTGTATCCTTGAAGTCCTGAGGTAATTATTCTTGTTCCCAGCAGAGATTGTACAAGTGCAACAGGTGCTCTACAAGCAGTTGGCCACCATGTTTTAGGACATCTGAGGGGATCCCATCTGAGCCAGGTGACTCTCCAAATGGAGTCTGTTTCAGTGCCTTTTTCCACCTCAGCCGATGTGATTGGTTCATCCAGTTCATGTCTTGTGGGGTGAGCCGACAGTGTAGGTGTAGCGTTTCCTCAAGCTGAGCCTTGTTGGTTCAGTAGCTTGTGGAAGTGTTCACGCCATCGGTTTGTTATGTCGGACAGATTTGTGAAGAGTCAACTCCCATCAGCTGACTTGACATGAGTCAGAGTGTTTGTTCTTGGGCCATAAACAGACTCCAGAGCTGAGAACAGACCCTGTGAGTCACCAGCATCTGCAAGCGATTGCAGCTCATCAGCCTTCTTGTCCCACCACATGTTCTTCAGTCTTCTTATTTCACGCTGGAGTTGTGACCTGGCATTGGAGAACAGCTGCTTGCTACTTCGAGTTCTCACTCAAATGTTGGCTGTGAGCCTTTTGTTTCTCTAGAAGGAGAGGTTGAATCGTATCCTGATTTTCCATGAACCAGTCTGATGAGCTTTGGTTGAGGTGACCAAGAACTTCCGTTGCTGCATTCAGGACAGTATCCTTCAGTGTGCTCCAAGTGGCATTCACAGCCACTTGCGTTTGCATTTCCTCCAGAGGCTTGTGCAGTGATTGGCTCAGGGCATCCCGGTATTGAGTGAAATTTAGCTTCTTTACATCCAGTTTCTTGGGCATGGTCGAGGCACATTTTCTTCTTGGAAGTTGCAGCTGTAGGTCAACTTTTCCGTGTATAACGTAATGGTCAGTGGAGCATTCTGCTCCTCTCATAGCCCTCGCAACTGCCATTTCTTTGAGATGGCTGCTTCGCACAAGAATATCATCAAGCAGATGGAAATGCTTAGACCAGGGGTGCATCCAGGAGTAGTAGTGGTGGTCTGGCTGAGTGACGTATGTATTGGTGATGCTGAGGGACCGCTGGTCACAGAAGTTTAGAAGGAGAACATCATTTGAATTGATGCCACCCTTGCCAAACCTTCCAATCACACCACCATATGTACTGTAATCACTACCCACTCTGGCATTGAAGTCTCCTAGTATGATTAGCCTGTCAGCGTTAGGGACATCATCCACAGCTCTATTTAGCTGCTCATAGAAGGCTTCTTTGTCTTGAACAGAGTAGGTCATGGTTGGAGCATAAACACAGATGAGCGTAGGAAAGTTCTTGTTGGCAAGTGGCAGGCGTAGACTCATCAGCCTTTCTGACATGCCTTTGGGCAAGGACGACAGCTTGGCAGCTAGTTTGTTAGAGACAGCAAATGCAATGCCAACCTCTCTTCTCTCACCGGTTTTGCGTCGCCAGAATATGGTGTGAGATTCTTCACGAATCTGACCCTGGCCCTCAGTTCTTGTCTCCTGTAGTGCTGCAATGTCGATCTTGTACCTTTGCAGCTCATTGCAGATCAGGGCGGTACGTCCTTTAGGTCTTGTATCATTGTCCAGCATGGTATCGGACATTCTAAGTACCAATGGACAGCTTCATCATCTTAGCTTTCTTCCTACCGGTAGAGTGGAGCCCCGTTGGCTGCGGCGTGCCAACCAGGATTGATTAGAGTGAACTTTGTTTTCCCCACCTTTTAAAGGGGCTTCCTCGGATTGAGGCAGTGCTATCCCGAAACAGGGCTGCCCGGTCACCCACACAGCTGCCCCAGCCTATACTGTCACTCCAGTTCAGCAAGGCTGTGTGCAGGAATCATGCTGGCAGCTCGACTGCCTCAAGCCTGCCACTGTCACACTTTCCCGTCGCCACAGGACTTGTTGCTTCCTCCCCTCCTTACCTTGCACAGGAGCTGTAGACCCGCGATGTTGTGCCCCCATTGTTGAGCCTCTCTGGACTTGGACATCCTGGACAAGCAGTACACCGAAGTGTAACAGATCTGGGGAGTGTACAAGCTGCCCCGCAGTTGCCATTAACTGGAAAGTTGTGCCACCCAGTAACCTTTCAGTAGGCTCATCCGACTGCCACTGAGTCGACCGTCGATGATGTAACCTGTGAAGCGTTCTCCTCAGTATCAGTCAGCCTGGTGCCACTGACTTGACCGTATCCCTGGTACAGGGCCCTAACCAGGTACTGTCAGCCAGAGCAAGCTGAGCCCGGGACTCATGTGGGCAGGGTTGTCACTCAATGAATTGGCCAAGGGCCACCCATTACCCATGAAAATGAAATATAAAAAACAATTTAACTTCCATCTCTCTGTGTTTTCAGTTAATAGTAACATAAATTATACACATCTATCATTCATTAGACACCTCACCATAATACATCAAGGATACCTCATTGAATGGGAAATAATATGCACATATAAGTAAGTTAACACTTTCCGCCTGTATGTGCAGGTGTGGAAAACAAGTGCTCCCATGAATACAGGAAGTGGAAAGAACGCCACCAAATGACAAAGAAGATAAACATATGGGTAGATTAACCCCGTCTGCCTGGAATGTGCATGTGTAGGAACGAGTGCTTCCACAAATACCCAGAGTGAAACTAACACCACCACAAGCGGTGTAGGTGGGCAAAACAAGTGCTGCCACCGGCGGCAAGAACCAGTAGTCCACGTACCTCCCAGTGACCCTCAAACCCCACAGCTGACAACCTGACATCACTTCTGGCCACTGGGAACCAACCCGGATACACCCTAATACAGCCTTTTATACACAAACAGTTCAGCCATTGTAATATCAAATCTCCACAAAACTTGTTTGTTGAGGCTGTGAAAAAGAAATATATTTGTTGAGTCTCACAACAGGCATCCTCCAACATAATTTGTGTATTTTTAAACAAACCACTCTGTGACAGGCCTGCTGTCTCTCACTCCTCATCCGACTCCCTACTCTGGGGGGTCCAATCCTCCTCAACCCCCTGCTTCATGTTTCCGCTGGTGCTCTGGGGAGCAATAAAGGGGTCAAGGAAAGAAAGGACCCGCAGGTACTTCTACTTTCTTGCTGTCCCTGCTGCTGCCCCACTCCTGGGCACCTTTTTCCTCTCCTTGTAGTACGTGTCCCTGAGTTTCTTCCATTTTGTTTAACACCTTTCGACTGCAAAAACAGAACATACGTGAAAAAAATTAGATGAAATAGCTGCCCTAATTACTGCATTGGTCCGAATATAAGACAGCTCCGATTATAAGATGACCCCTATTTTTCAAATATCATTTTGTAAAAATAAAAATATGTTGAAGACAATAAGGTTACTCATAAAAGAACTTTTTATTGTACAATTATTCTAAACTCAAAAACTCACAACAGTGATGACATTTCACGTGATTTAAGATTAAAAAAATATTAATGCAGTATCAAATAAAAATTAAAGCCGCAAGCGGCATTGGACGAGACCGAGCCCTCTGGCAAGGTGGCCTGACTGAGGTCGTCCTCGTACCTTGATGACCGAAGTCCAGGTCACTGGGAACCTTGCTCCTCCATAAACATTAGGGAAGAGAAGAGATCTCTTTTCACTAGATCTCGCGAGATCGAAATGCCGCGAGATCTCGCGAGATCGAAATGCCGTGAGATCTCGTGAGATCGAATGCCGCAAGATTGAGTACGTTTATATGCAGGCAATAACTCTTTATTAACTGGAATACTGACGAAATAATACATTATATGGCGCACAGCCACATAAACACGTGCAAAACCCTGAATACGCTCATATTCATATTTAAAAACCCGGTCGAAAGGGACATGAAATACTGTTCTGCGCATGTTCTATCTGCAAGGAATCTTGGTCTTTTGAGTCCACAAACTACTTGTCATACAGTTTAATTGCTACGACGTAAAGAAAATGTGCGGAAACGATTGTTCAGTTCTTCTCTTTTATTGAAAAAACGGTGCATCGCATCAACAAACATTTTACCACGTGTTGCCGGCTCACACTCTTTTTCTAACAACATGCAGAGAGAGCCTGCAGCGGCTGCGGCGCCCTTCTTCCTCTGTGGTGTCTGTGTAAAATAAGGTTGAACATGCAAACAGCACACCTAGTGGCATGAAGTGCAAATGCAATCATGGCGTCGTCTGTGCGCCGCGGTTTGAATGTGAATAGGTGAACTAGGCAGCCGCTTCGGGCGCAGTGTACAGGGGAGGGCGCCGTGGCCGTACAAGGGGCGCCCCGACGCTCTATTAAGCAGTGCTCTGCGCCGCTCCAACGCTGCATGTGAGTACCGTACCGCTCCCCACAGCTCAGCACCAACCCCCCCCCCCTCCCCCCCCCCCCCCCCCCCCCCCCCCCCCCCCCGCCCAGGTCTCGTCTCGTCTCGATCTCGTGGACTCAATCTCGTGAGACATCTCGTCTCGTGGAATTTGTGTCTCGTCCCACTCCTAATAAACATTCGTTTTCATCATCATCATCATGATCATGATTTTACCTCGAAGGGGGCATATTATGCTTTTTTTCACTTTGTGCATAGTTTCTTACAGAAGTATGTGTAGCCGAAGCCTCATTATGACGTTCAAATGTGAAAAGTGTTTCCTCCCTGTGTTGCTACATGATATTTTGTGAAAATGAAAGTGAAACTGAAGCTGAAATGGTCGAGTGTGAGTTTGGTCCGCTCATCCTGAAATAAGCGGACTTAGCTGTGCCCCTGCCATGTGTGTGTGTGTGTGTGTGTGTGTGTGTGTGTGTGTGTGAGAGAGAGAGAGAGAGAGAGAGAGAGAGAGAGAGAGAGAGTGGGCATGGACAGATGTGTTCAAATGCAACCCGGAAAAAAGGCTCAGAAACAGCCTGTTTTGAGGAGGGCTCCTCAGAGTGACTTTTTACACCGCTGAAACTCTGAAAAAAGGATGAATTTGGGGCAAACAAACTTAAATACTATGTTTTTGGCCTTCAGAGACCTATATGACATGACTGAAAAATGGCATCATATGTCCCCTTTAATGACAGCTGCTGTCAGCTCAATGACTGCACTGCATGCACATATATGGTCAGTTGCAAACTTCCTGTTCGATTTGGTCAGAGGTGTTAATGTGTGATTTTTAGTTCTCGATGAGACGAACGTGTGAGCAATTGGTTTGATGGTAACGCTTCCTTTTACGGTACTGTAATTACCATGTATGAACATGGTAATTGCAAGGTAAGTACCATGTAATAAGGAAAAGTTACTGTAAAATTACCATGTAATTACAGGGTAACTATGTCGCTAATTACCTAGTACTTTTAGAGTAATTACCAAGCCAATTCCAGGCAAATACCAAGTAACTACCTGGTAGTAAGTATTACCAATTACTGGGTAATTATAATGTATATAGCAACTATGTCATTAATTGCCAAGTACTTACTAAGTAATTGCTAAGTAATTATCATGTAATCATTGGGAAATGTAGACTTTTTACTAGGTATTACTAGGTACTGCTAGGTGTGTACGCTATGTATTTCCCTATTAGTCAAGCGTTTTTTACTACTTACCTGGTAACTTCTTAGTATTTCCCAGTAACTACAACATTTACCTGGTAATTACGGTTGAACTGTAGACTACTGCAAAAGGAAGTGAGGCCTGTTTCCACACTATTACCTGGTAACTACTTATTTGTTACCCAGGAACTGCAAAAATACCTACCTGGAAATTACATAGTTATTAAAGTGGATTTGTACTGTAAAAGGAAGTGAGGTCTGTTTCCATGTTATTACCTGGTAATTACTCAGTATTTAGCCCGTTACTCGGAAACTTTCACATTACCCCACACACTTGCACCAAAAATGCAGCAAACCCCATCAGTGTCTGTGATCCAGTCTCTGAACAGCACACTGTATCTGTCAGGAGATCAGAGTTTCCATCAAAACCACCATCACCAGCCATCACATTACATTAAGATGAACACATTATTATTACACTTGCACACACCAAACACCTCACTGTGACAGACATGCAAACCCAAGAGAGCTGCCAAAGATAAACATTTTAATCAAATGGAGTTCAACTTCTTATAAAACAATTTACAAAACAGTGCACATTTTTAGAAGTCAGCCACCTTTTTTTTTTTTTTTAAAGAATCGGAACAGATTTCTTTTGCAAAAAATAAAATACAAATAACAGTGATAAACAATCACTATAAATGAACATTAATAAGTACACTGCTCCAGTCTTGTGAATTCCCATCATCATGTGTTTTCTGTAGACCCGTCTACAGGAACCCTTGATCTCCATCATCCTGAATACCCAGGACCGCCGTCGCCAGGTGTTTCCACGTCGTCCACGTCCAGACTTGTACCTCCCTCGTAGTGATGGAAACCAGGACAGCACAACTGTTCCTTCTTAATGCTCAGGGTTTATTCACTGTAACACCCAAACCCCAAAAGTGAGAACTGAAAACATACAAATATACATTTTAATAAACATAAACTTACACAATAAACAAATATACACATTGCACAAAACACAAATATCTTTAAACCTTCAAACATACACATGAAACCGACATTACAACCAAAACATTCACCCAAGCCTGAACATGAGACCACAGCCACCCAGCACCAGCTGCAGAGCCACCACACTACAACCACGATAATAATCAATGAAACACCAAGCAAAACGGAAATATACACCCCCTCTCTCAGTCTCGCGTGTTCTCTTCACTCCCAGGGAGAACAAACCCATTGACCAAAGGGGAGTCACGGAACACACTCCTCTCTCTCTCTCTCTCCCTCTGTCCTGCGGAGGCATGCGCCAGGTCTACGCATGCGCACACAGACGCACCGCCGGTTGGGAGGAGCCGGACCTCCCTCTCTCCTTCCTCCTCCTCTCGCTCATTCACACTTGAACAAGATTTAAAAAACTGTGTGTGTGTGTGTGTGGGTGGACTGAGCTCTGCAGCATGTTAGTGATCAGCATGTTGATGAGAGCTCTTCTCCTCCTGGTGTCTTCAGCTGTTTGGACTTTACATTTCTAAACTCTTCCAGTCTGAACCTTCTTCAGCTCTCAATGACTTTGACATAAACTTTGTCCTCTAATCTCACTTCTTTCTCTCTTTATTCAGGTTGTGGAACTGCAGGTTGTCAAAAATCAGCTGTTCTTTTCTGGCCTCAGCTCTGGAGCCCAACCCCTCCCTCCTGAAACATCTGAAACTTCTGGACCTGAGTGAGAACCAGCTGCGGGATTCAGGAGTTAAGCAGCTGTGTGGTTTTCTGGAGAGTCCACTCTGCAGTCTGGAGACTCTGAGGTCAGTTGACTGTCTGTTACTGTTGTAGAAGGAGAAATGTTTGTCAGCAGCTGTGATCTGAGACTCTGCTCCTGCAGTGAGAGAGTGGACTGAGCTCAGCAGCAGGTTCCTGATGTGTGTGTGGACATGAGGAGGTGTGTGACTGTTGTGTTGATGTTGATCAGTCAAATTTTAAAGCACTTTTCATACTTTAAGCAGCACAAAGTGCTGAAAACAAGCTCCAACCATGACTATGATGACAACTAAACAAACGAAAACTGAAACAGACAACCCATCCCTTCAACACGCCATATGCAGTCACACACACACACACACACACGCACACATACACACACACACACACACACACACACACACACACACACACACACACGCACAGTCTTGTATTTCTATCCTTGTGGGGACCGTCCATTGACTCCCATTCATGTCTAGCCCCTAACCCTGACCCTTACCCTAACCCACACCAAAACAAAGCCTAACCCTAAAGAAATGTTTTTGCAATTTTACTTTTTTCAGTAACAACAACATGGCCAAGAAAACACTGTTTCTCCTCATTAGGACCGGAAAAAGGTCCCCACAAGGCACATCGTGCCAGGTTTTCCTATCCTTGTGGGGACATTTGGCCCCCACAAGGATAGAAATATGAGGACACACACACACACACACACACACACACACACACACACGGCATGGCACTTAGGATCGTGGAAAACGCAACGATTTGGGTCGTCCACACTGGGAGGGGTCACAAGTCATGACTGCCGGGGGCGTTTGCACCCGAGGTGGGAAGCCTCCCAACCAGCCGGATGGAAGGGCCCCATGGACAGAACCCCCAGCAGCAGAGCTGATACAGCCACCAGTGTGGAGGACCCCCTGAGGAAACACTGGGGTTAAAACACTGCAAGAAAGGAAGAAAAAAAATGGAAAAAAGGCTTAGAATTAACATTTAAAAGAGCAAAAATAGATCAGAAAAATAGATACTATCTAAAACCTGAAATAGGAAAATTACCTTAAATTAACGAAAAAAAAACTGCAAAAAAAACCCGCAGTAACATGAATTACGCAGAATTTAAAAGTTCAATTAAAAGCCCGTTTAAAAGGTTTAACCTTCTTTTAAAACTCTCAGCAGTCTCTGCAGTCCTGAGCTTCTCCAGCAGGCTGTTCCACAGATGGAGGCCATCGTGGCTAAAAGCTGCCTCACTGTGAGTTTTTGTTCTTCTTCTGATGTGGATCAGAGGAGCTGCTGGAGGAGCTCAGGATCCACGAGGGTCGATGTGGTCAAAGCTGATCAGATCAATAAGATGGAGCAAGGCTGTTAGGACATTTAAAAAGTAGTTAAAGTAGCTTAAAATCCACCCTGAAGCAGACAGGGAGCCAATGCTACGACTTTAAAGCTGGTGTCATGTGGACCCGCCCTCTGGTCCTCATCAGCAGGTGTAGCTGAGTTTTGCATGAGGATGATGTGAGTGATGAAGATCCACAACAACAGAACAGCTCATTGATCAGGACACAGTAATGTGGAGCTGCTCATTTCTCCATCAACACATCTGGTTGGTTCCTCCTCATTTATTCTGCTGCTTTCTCTCTTTATTCAGGTTGAGGAAATGCAGTTTATCAAAGATCAGCTGTTCTTCTCTGGCCTCAGCTCTGAAGTCCAACCCCTCCCACCTGAAGGAGCTCGACCTGAGTGGGAACCAGCTGCGGGCTTCAAAAGTGCAGCGGCTGGTTGATCTTCAGCAGAGTCCAGACTGCAGCCTGCAGACTCTGAGGTCAGTAGATGGTTGGAGTGAGTCCATACTGCTTTCAGCAGGTTTGTACTAAACACAGTCAGTGTGAGAACAAAGATCCAGTGTTTGACTCTCAGTGAGGCTGTGAGAGGAGAACGCTGAGCAGCTTCAGGATTGGACAGCAGAGGACACACAGTCAGCCAATCAGAGGAGCCACAGGCTTGTTGATCATCTCCTCTCATCTCTCTGCAGCTGGAAGTACTGAGAGCAGAGAGGAAGCTGTGTGTCCTGAAGATCTACTGAGGAGAGCAGAGCTTCATCCAGACTGAGTGACAGAGGAACCACCAGAAGATCTGCTGAGTGTCAGTGGAGCAGTGTGAAGAGCTGAGATTGTCCAGCATCGAGCCAGGGTTCCTCTGGATGTGACGCAGAACCATCACTGTGTGGAGTGAACTTCCTCCTCCTCTTCATATTGTCATTTGAAGCTTTTGATATTTTTTGTTTGTTTTTCTAAATTCTTTGTAGACTTTTGAACCATGTTCCTTCATTTTGGACCTTAACAAGTCCCCTTCAGAGGACAATGAGACTCTGTAGCCTTCAGAGAGTGAACTGGTCTGTGTGGAGTTTCTCAGCTTCTGTAAAGTGGACCAGGAGCTGCTCAACACTCCATCAAGCTGTTCACCACCTTCACCTCCATCAGCTGAGGATTTGTCCACAGCACAGAGAGTGAGCTGCATGAACAGAGACACTTCCTGTTCCAGTCGGCTCTGACTGTGTCTTGAAAGTGAAATGAATCCTCCGCTGTGTGTCGGTCACACTGAGTGATCTGCACCGTCACACACCGGTCAGCAGGCTGCTGCAGCTGCTTTGTACAGTGTGGCTGTGGCCGACTGGTCCCATCAGGACTCAACATGTCTCCTCTGAGAACCGTCTACAGCTGATCGGGGAGGATCAGGTTGCTCCTGCTGCTGCTCAACATGATCTCAGGTGGTCCACACTGTACAGAGTTTGATAACTCAGCCTTTAAAACCACTTTCTGTCCTTCTGGTCTCTGTGAACTAATGTTTGGAGAATCTCAAGTCTTTGAAGTCAAATTAAGCAAAACATCTTTTTTTCAGGACAATCTGAATTGATTGCCACATTGTGTGTGCCTCACACACATAACTTCACACACACCTATTTTTGCTCTCATCCTGTTTCTAGGAGAGATGGTCTGATCTGAGATTCTGGATCAGTATCAGATCCAATATGGACCAAAATGGCCACATCAGATTTCAGAACGTTTGGTTTAGAAAATGTCTGAAACACTGCATGAGCGCAAACAATCCAAGAATAGTCCAACTTCACTTTCTCCACATTTAAGCACAGCTGAGCTGCTGCTGTGAGCCTGAGTTTTCATCTCTGATCAGAACTGAGAGGAACTGATGTCTGCTGTGTGAATTATTTTGTCAGGATTTGGTCGGTTTTATGCTTTAAAAAGAAACAAAACATGACTCCATATCTTTCATCAGAGCTGTTTATGGGAGCCTTTCTGTTCATTGTTGACAGTTTTTTTTACTTTTGTTAGATATTTGTTGTTGAATTCTTTGGACACATGGTGTCAGTAATTAGACACAGGTTGTACATGTGGAGGTCAAAGGTCACAGGAAGAGGAGGGCACACAGTTGTGGCCAGAGCAGGAACAGACGACCAGGACAAAGATTTCCAACTGTCTCCAGGAAAACCCCGGTATGATCATCATCTGCTTTCATCAAATAAACCATCAACTAAACTGCAAGTAGACTGACTGGAAGTTCTGGGTTTAGGTCTGTACTGGTTCACTGCTGCTCCACATGTGTAGTCATGGCAACAACTGGACTATGGAACATTGAGGAACACTGAGGAACCTTCAGCTCCTCCAAAGTTTCATCAACATGAAACTTTTTCACACTGAAGTTTGAATGAAGGAGGCTGCAGAACCAGAGACCTCCTGCAGGGGGCAGCAGCACTCCACACTGACTCAGAGCTCCTGAACGGTGTGTGTTCTGTCTTTAAACATGTGGTCTGACAGTGACCCACAGGAGGAGCCCTCAGTATGCTGCAACCAGCAGCATGATGGGAAACCACACAGGGAGGATGGATGGAAAGATAGATGAATAATCGACTTATGAAATTATTTAGATAAATCTTTCAAACAAATTAGTTGGAGAACAAAAGCATTTCCATGAATATTGACTGTGAAGACAGAGATACAGAGAAGGAGAAGCTCTGTGGTGCAGTGGTTCACTCTCCTCTCACACTGAAACTGTTCTGGATTTGAGTCTGTCAGCCTGAAAGAGCAGCAGGAAATAAAACTAAATAATATTGTGCGTGTTGTGATGAAAAATGTTTCCCAGCTGTTTGATGTTGTTTTCAGAATTCACTCTTACAAATCAATATTGTTGTATTTTTCTAGTTTCTACTGAAATGCTGAAACTGACATTACAGTAAAACACCCAAAAAGTAACTGATACTTTGAGAGAAGCCCTTTAATACTTGAGTTTAGAGAAACTCTGAATTTATTTGTAATCCAGCAGAAGTCAAGTCGTGCAACAGTCGTTGGACTTGAGTCCAAATTCATCTCTTTCATCTCAGAGTTTCATCAACAGCTGGATAAATGCAGTGATGATGAGTGACTGTAACTTCAGCTGTGGAAGAAACTCAGCAGTTCTCACATTAATCCATTACATTAATCACATGAATAACTGTTGGGCCCAGTTCTACTTTTATGTATTAACCTTACTGTTGTCAATTAAATAAACAGTAAAACTGATCAAAATCTGTCTATCTAGTGGTATGAAAAAGTTTAGGCACCCCTGATCATTTTCAAGATTTCCATTTATAAATCATTGGTTGTTCGGATCAGCAATTTCAGTTAAATACATCATATAGCAGACAAACAGGGATGTTTGAGAAGTGAAATGAAGTTTATAGGATTAACACAGTGTGCAATAATTACTTAAACAAAAGTAGACAGGTGCATAAATTTGGGCACCCTTGTTGTTTTATTGATCTGAGTACCTTTAGCACTAATTGTTGGAACACAAAGCTTATTTGGTAAGCTCATTGACCATTGACCTACATTCACAGATGAAGCCAGTCAGGAGAAAGGGTATTTCAGTGGCCAGTTGGAAGTTGTTCGCCTTTTTTGCATCTTCTCTGAAGAATAATGCAATATGCCTCAAAACAACTTTCAAATCACCTGAAAACAAAGATTGTTCAACATCATGGTTTAGGGGAAGGATACCATAAGCTAGCTCAGAGATTTAAGCTGTCCGTTTCCACTGTGAGGAACGTAGTGAGGAAATGGAAGACCACAGGCACAGCTGTAATTAAGGCCCGTATTGGCAGGCCAAGAAAAATCTCTGATAAGCAGCTGTGGTGGCTGTGGTTCAGTGGGGAGAACAGTTGTCTTGCAAGCAGGAGGTTGTTAGTTTGATTCCTGTCTCCCCGCAGCATTGCCAACAGTGGTTGAACTGAGCGCCTTGCATAGTGGCCGCCTCCACTGGTGTGTGAATGGGTAGATGTGTTAATGCAGTGTAAAGTGTTTTGGGGTCTGCTAATGCAGAGGAAAAGCACTATATAAGTGTAGACCATTTAAGCAGAGGGTGGCTGGGTGTGGGTTGACTTTGACCGTTTTCCAGAGACCTACAACATCATCTTGCAGTTGGTGTCAACTATTCAACTATTCAACACACTTTGCTCAAGGAGAGTATGGGAGAGTTATGCAGCCGAAGCCTTTTCTACACACATGCCACAAACAGTTGCTTGCGGTATGTTGAAGCACATTTCGACAAGTTAGCTTAATTTTGGAATAAGGTGTTGTGGACTGATGAATATAAAATTGAGTTATTTGGACATAACAAGGGGCGATATGCATGACGGAAGAAGAACACAGCATTCCAAGACAAACACCTTCTTCCCACAGTAACATGTGGTGGCGGTTCCATCATGCTGTGGGGCTGTGTGGCCAGTGCAGGTACTGGCAATCTTGTTAAAGTTGAAGGTTGGTCACATGGATTCCAGTCAATATCAGCAAATTCTTGCGAACAATGTTCAAGACTCAGTGACAAAGTTGAAGTTGCGCCGGGGCTAGATACTTCAACATGACAACAACCCGAAACACTGCTCAAACTCTCCTGAGGCATTCATGCAACTACAATGTTCTGGAATGGCCACCTCAGTCCCCAGACCTGAAGATTATTGAAAATCTGTCATGTGATTTAAACCGGGCTGTGAATGCTTGGAAACCATCAAACCTGACTGAACTGGAGATGTTTTGTAAAGAAGACTGGTCAAAAATATCTTCAATCAGAATCCAGACCCTCATTGGAAGACATAGGCTTAGAGGCTGTTATAAATATTGATTAAATTTTTCTGTTGTGGTGCCCAAATTTGTGCGCCTGCCTACTTTTGTTTAAGTAAATTTTGCACACTTTCTGTTAATCTTATAAACTTCATTTCACTTCTCAGACATCAGTGTGTTTATCTGCTATATGATGTATTTATTTGAAATTGCTGATCCGAACAACCAATGATTTATAAAGGAAAATTTTGAAAATGAGGAGTGAACAAACTTTTTGATAACACTGGAAATACAGTGGGACTGGTCATTAGGGGCAGGTGAGGCATGGCCCCACCTGCTGTCACCAGAAAGGACTGCAGGCAAATATGTTATAAATTCTTTCAGAATATTTTGCAGTATTTTATTGTCTGTGAATATAGCTCCCTCCCTCCTAAACAGCTGTGTGCGATGGCGTTTCAGTCAGAGCCTGCAGAACACCTTTTGGCCAGGAGATATAGCAGTGTGTATGACATACGAAAAAGTACAAGTGGACATCGCAAATGCAGCTGTTCATTCAGACTGAGCAATTACTGCAGTCAATGCAGGTGGGTGACGATAAGTCAGTGATTGACAGAAGTTTGTTGCCGCCAGAGCTAAAGCCAGCAATCGGAAATCCCAATGACTGAAAGCCATGGAAAAGTTCCAAAAGAAGAACTGCCTTTCTGTTCAAGAGACCTCAGCGTTGGTGAGTGAAAGCATGCTTTGTCCATCTTATGTGCACGTGCTTTACAATGGTGTTTGATGGTGTTGTTTTAATCAACAGTCAAAGTGTTGAAGTCCATGTAGCCTTCACAGCTTTGACGCATGCATGTGCATGTGCATGTGCTTCCGCGCCTATAACTATGCCTATAAAGTATTTTCACATAGAAACACCGCTGCATACATACATACATATACACATGTATACATACCCAAATACATACATCAAAGATTGAACTTTTTATAGTTCCCTCCATATAATGTCTCATCTGTAAATAACCGAAGAAATCCTGGTTGTTTAAACCATATTTGAACAATATATTCAATTTACTTACAATCATTAAATTCTCCTATTAGTGTGGTTGTAAGAACAGGCTTTGG
Organism: Salarias fasciatus; assembly: GCF_902148845.1. Classification (NCBI taxonomy): domain Eukaryota; kingdom Metazoa; phylum Chordata; class Actinopteri; order Blenniiformes; family Blenniidae; genus Salarias; species Salarias fasciatus. The sequence goes on from NC_043753.1 coordinate 187,039, forward strand.
TTCCGGTCCGGGGGACAATATTTTCTGACGGAAAAAAATTGATTGACAGCAGAGTATGTATAACATTTTGACAATTTCAGCAGATGACCAATATTTCTTGATGATTGTTGGAAACACAAAATGACAATCATCAAGCAGCAGTATTTTACTTACATTCATTAAACTCTCCCTCAGTCAAACTAGTCCGTCAGAAAATATTGTCCCCTGGAAACAGCCTGTTCAACTTTCATTGTGGCTTCATGTTGTTGTGATTGTGTGATGTGTTGTGGCTTTTGCAGTTCTGTTGTGGCAGTTGCTGGTGTGTTGTGTCATTGGCCCTTCAAATAATCTACTTAAAGCTACTCAAATAATTGAAAAAAATTAAAGGAAAAGTGGTCAAACTGAAATTGATAAAATTGCTAGTAGTTTTTTCAGGTAGCAACAAAAATAATAGAAAATTGGAGGGGTGATAAATTACACAGCTGAAATTGTTCCATACAAAAGGAAATGAATATAAATAGATAAATAGCTTTAGAAGGAGATATACATACCCAAATCAGCTAAAATACTCATGAAAAAAAAAGAAAAATCTCTAAAAATGCCTGTCAGTCCAAAAAATGTAATACAACAGTCTGATGTGAATTGAAAAATGAGCTAACGCTTCCACCTAATGGACAAATGGAAAAATGACACAGCCGCATTGAAGTGGATTATATGGCATCCTCCCAATTGGACGACATATCTCTGACATGCACATCCTAACCCTAACCCTTGTGCTGAGGTATACACTGGCCAGCTGGCCTAAGTCCTGCAAGGCTCCGCCCTGCCTGCCAGTCACAGGCAGTCTGCTGATAATCTACCATGGAGCTCTTTGAACAACTCACTGTTGAGTGATTTGCATCCTTCTCTCCTCTCCAGTGTTTGCTCTCTCAGGGTTTTTATTTCTCAGCCACCGCCCAGTTCGTCTGCTTGTGTTTGACTTTCCTGCTTCCTGTTTACTGCACGCTGTCTTTACGTCACTATGTCCAAGGGAACGCCTGCACAGAACGACAGAGCTGCTCCACTGGCAACCGCTGTTCATATGAGGCACGTGTGGATTGTCAGTTGGCGTAGACCACCCCGTACCAGAATACAATCCGCTCCGAGTGAAGTGGATCCAGTCAGGTATCTGAGGTGATGACTTGTGACTTCAATTGGACTTGAGCCTTTTGACTCGACGAGACTTTCAAGAAAACTATTACATTTAAAAACTAGAATTTGGCACTCAGAGAGCGCAGACCTCCGCCACAGGTGAAATCAGTCACCAACAACAATAAGAACACCATATATAAATATCAGTAAACAGATGTAAACAAACCCTGTCATCGTCATAATACTGAGGCCCTCTGCTGGATAGATACAGTACTACACTGGTCAAATGAAACTCGTCACCCGAACGTAACTCAGCAATAAAAACAACAACACAATGACGGACATGCAGAGATGCATAACAAAGGAAACAAACAGTCCAACATAGGGTGAAATCGCTTACAGACGAAGCTCTGATCAAGTTTTGAAGAGAAGTAGGGCTGCAGCTATCGATTATTTTAGTAATCGATTAATCTATTGATTCATTTGGTCGATTAATCGATTAATCGGATAAAATATGTATATATATATATATATATATATATATATATATATATATATATATATATATATATACACACACACGTATATATTTTTGTATATATTTATTTTGGCAAGCATAAAACTCGCCATGTACAAAAAAATGAACTACTATTAATGCTTGCAGTAACATTTATTAAACTGCACAAGAACACTCATTGCTCGGATGAACATTGCACTTTAAATTCACAAATTATTTGAACAAAAAATAAATTAAATACCTGAGAGAGGGCTTAGGCCTTACCTTCATTACAAAAAAAATGCACATGAAAGCTGATTATTAAAGAACACTTCAAGTACAGCAGGCAATATTCTGTATTATCAAACAATTCCTATTGATATTAATTTGCATCTGTCTTGTGCAAAAAACAAACAAAAATAGGAATACTCAGGCTGAGTCCAAAACAGCACATTCACCTTTTTAAACTGACAGCTGCCCTAAAATTTTAAAGTGCATTCAAAGGAGTGCAAACAACAATTTCAGAAGACAGTCATTTTTTTTTTTTTTTTTTTTTTTTTTAAGCATCGACGTGGTGCTGCTTGGCAGTGCAAACTTTGCACCGAGCTCTTCCTTTTTTTCCGTATAAAGTTGTCCCAAACTTTTGACATTTTCTGGCGTTTTCTTTGTCGTCCGTCCTCCTTTTCGTCAGCATTTTTTTTTTCATTCTGCTCTTCAACGCCCCGATGCGCCGCGAGAACGCGTCGGATGCGTCGCGACATCGCGCTGCGTCCGACGCGTCCGCGTCTCGTCGCTGGTGGAACGCGCGTTCCCATTTTTTTTCAATTGTATTTTGACGCAGCTCCATTTCTCGCGTCGTTTCACCGCGCTTTGCTGCATCTACTCGTTCCGACATGTCCGTGCGGCTTACACTCTCGTGCGGAAACATGCTGCGCTTTAGTTCCGGGCGCTACACGCTAGCGGTTCCACGGTAGTTTCACTGTACACAATTAATAAACGAATCCTCGAAGCAACAGAATTTAATTTGAAGCTTTTTTATAATCGAATTATTCGATTTATTCGATGAATCGTTTCAGCCCTAAAGAGAAGCCAACTTGTGGCGATTTTGTTGTGCCGCTGCGCGACTGTTCCGTCCGTGAAACAGGTCCGACTAGGAACTAATACTAAAGTTCCGCTGGGCGGTACACCCTATTGGTCAATGATAAAGAATCCTTTAAAAAAATCGTGATGATCCGGATCATCACCAAAATTTAATGGATTCTAAGTTAGCCCAAGACCCACCTTTCCACAAAGTTTCATTGCAATCCGTCCATTACTTTTTCCGTGATCTTGCTAACAATCCAACCAACCAACCAACCAACAAACCAACGTGATTACATAACCTCCTGGCGGAGGTAAATATATTGTAGCGGCTGTGGGGGCCGCTGGGGCCACTGCCCCAGTGACTGTGTTGACACCGCAAGGCCTTATGGGTAGCGGGACTGTTTGGGCCATTTCGGGCCGGGGTTTTATGTGTGTTTTCATGTTCATTTGTGTTACATTTCATTATGGTTGTGTTTTGCTTATTGTTGTTGTGCTGTTGCCATGTTTTCTGTGCTTTTGTGTTCACTTTTGTTGCACCGTGTGTCAGGGGGGTTGTTTTGGAGATGACGTGGCCTGCACGCTGTCCAGGGGGGTGCTAGTGTGCTAACGGGATGCTTACTTGTGTGTCAATAAAGCTCCTGTGTGTTAACTCTACAGAGCATTCAGTCCTTCCTCGCTGCCTCCACCGTTACAATATGTTTTAACAAATGCTCTGCAAGTGTGTGAGCTGCACACAGCATCCAGTCAAGTTGCAGGACACCAACCAATGAAGAATTGGTAATCAGAGCAGCAGTTTCAAAAACAATACCAGAGAACCTCGGCGAAGTTGGCCTGATATTCACAGATTTACATTTTCGGCATCCATCAGTAACCCTTAAAAAAAACATCATCAATGCACAAAGGACACTTCTTTCCTGTTGTTGCGGGATGTACAATATGCTACAAGTTCATTTTTCCTTTTTTTTTTTTAAATCAAGTTTGTGTCCTGTGCAGCTGAAATAATGTTGACACACAGGGACTGTCTGCAAAAAAGACTGCTGCAGCAGTAAAGACGACAGTTTCCATCACTGCAGTGTAAATCACAACAACTCACTTCACTGGTCTCCTGCTGACCAGAATTATTGATACTGGAAATTCTGAATTTGTGAATATCGTGGCACCTTTACTGAAGGAATTTTATCATGCAGAAAATGTATTAGATTGACAATATGCTTGATTTCCTACAGTAAAATCAAACTGTATGAACAATATTTACCATGTGATAAATTTTGCACATTTGCAGAGGTTATATTAAGACCCATTTTGGATTTCTGGAATCGCATCTGTCATGCCAGTGGGTCACCAGTCAGCAGTAAATCCAGTTCACACTGGCCACAACACTTCATAGTCAGCATTTTTAACTGTTAAGCCTTTCTCAGTGAATATATTTATTCATGATTTGTCTTCTTAATGATGATATTTCCTTGTACATATTGACTCATTCACTGCCAGCCATTTTAGAGCATTTTGACTGACTTTTCAAAACCCAGAGAATATTGAGTTCGAGGACTGTTTAAACACTGAAGCTACAAAATGAAAGAGTAAACCCTCTTCTTTCATCAGTTAAATGTGTTTCTGCCATGTACCAGTCTTTAATAATCAGCTGGAGAACATAGGGTGGTTTCACCAAAAACAACTTTCTATGACCAAAAAAAAAAAAAAAAGGAAAACACAAGCTTGTTTCAAAAGAAAATTTTCATTTCACAGCTTGCTTTGGGAGAAAAAAAAAACTAAACAAAAAAAGCATATCTTGGAACATTTCCTGAGACACCAATGGATTTTACTTTAGTGACACCTCAAACATCTGAACATTGTTTTCCTTATATATATATATATATATATATATATATATATATATATATATAAAAAACAACAACACTGAGATCAAGGCTATTGATGGAATTACGCACAGTTCAACAATTTTCCACATATCTGTCAGGAATTATTTCTGAACTGTTGTGGTGGGGTTTCTCCCCTGCAATGATACTGTGCCTTGGTATGGTGAGCTGTAAATGTTGCAGAGTGTGTTTTGCCAGTTGCCCATCCAGCCTGCTGCCTGGGTCGGTACTGTATGGAGCTCTTCTTCCAAGTCTCCACCCACCTCAACCCTGACACCTGCAATTTCCTCCTCCTGTTTATCCACATGTCTCTTCACAATCCATTAGCTTACCCTCTGCATGACCTCCAGGAGGATTTTACTCTTGTCTGGATTTCGTGACCTGTATAGTACATTTGCATTGAACTTGCACATTTGGGACAGATATATTGATGAATTTCTTTGGCCAGTTCAGCGACCTTCAGATGAAGGTGTAGTCGGCTGTTTTCCAGTCCAGGTTCATTTATGGAGGAGTTGAATGCCACCACACACTCTGGCTTCATCAAGGGAACTTTGGGCTTGTTTCCCTTCTGCTGCATGTCCACACTCGGCACTCTCAGATTTTCACCATCTTGACCAATTGTTTGTCCTGCCACAATACCATCTTACTGTTGCGGAGGATCACACACTCCCAAGTCGGTGTCAGATTGTATTTACTGAAAAAAATAAAACAATAAAATATAATAAAACAATAAAATGGCAACAATAAAAAGAGGAGCAGATTCAATTTTGGTGGAGTTGGACTAAAGTCCAATCTCAGCCCGGGAACTGGAGGACACGTCTCAGATTTCCTGTCAGCATAAAGGAGGAGGAGCAGCTGTGTTCACGTAATCCAGGTACAATTATGTCTCTGAGGACAAGAGTCCAACCAGGAAACCAAGAATTCAAGAGGATAACGTACTGTCAGCAGTGTCAGAGGAGGAGAGCCAGGTGAGTGTTTGTCCAGTTTTTGTCTTCTAATGTCAAAGAGTGACTGAGTTTTTTTCTCCGTGGTCATCAACAGAAATGATCTGTGCCTCTTGAACAGGTTTGTCCTGATTCTCTCTCAGCCTGACTGAAGATGAGTGATGTGGGTGAAGAGGAGGACAGAGCAGAGTCTGTGGACAGGGAAGAGACGCCAGCTGCTCCTGCAGAGTCCAGGTACAGAATCCACAAAGACACCAAACACAAGAACAGATGCAGCTCTCAGTGTTTCTGTTGGCTCAAAGTGAGCTTCTCTCAGTGTGAACGTCTCCACACTGCATGATCACCGAGCTCATGGAGCAGGTGTTTGTGGTGAGGTTGATCTGTAAAGGCCAGCACACACTGCAGGATCATCGGGCCGAATTTTGCCCCAATTGTCTACTTCCGATCGAAGCCAACAAGGTCCGATTGTCAGGAGTATGCAAATGAGTTCGGGTTCAATCTTCCTCTGGTGTGCGGTGCGTTCAGAGAAATTTTTTCCAGTTGGAGCCTCTCAGGAGGCGTCGGAAGGGCAGATTGTAGATAATGAACATGTTTAATATTTCCGATCGCAAATCCTGTGGTGTGTGGTGCTCTGAGAGGAGCCAATCAGCTCCGAGCTGACCTGTCCACGCCCTCGGAATAAAACTCCCTGATTGGCTGAACAGCTCCGCTTAACCAAGGTCTTGATGCCGCTGCGTAAAACAACAACAACAAAAAAAACCCTCTCAGCTGTCAGTGCTGGAGATATGTATGTCTGTGAAATATATTCACAACACAGTGCTTCACAAACAGTCCAAAAACATTCATGTGAGGTCAATTGGTGAACCTAAATTGCCCCTATGTGTGAATGTGAGCGTGTGCTAATCTGTCACTCTATATTTGCCCTGTTGATCCTGAGGTAAACCCTGGTGATCTGTGCAGATCTTGCTCACAGCCGAGATTGGCTCAAAGACACCCTGCTACTATGAATGGGATAAAAGTGCTTTAATATCAATGTAGAATTTGTTGTCCAGACCCTGGGTCGGAAACTACAGGCATAGAAACAACAGCTAAACATTGTCAGAATTTCTCTGGCATTGCATCCCTTTCGTCCAGCTGTGTCAATGTCCACCTCTCCATCTTTTGGTCACGCACAGAAAAGGTTGATTTTTCAAATTAATTTTACCATTGATACGAGGGGTGTGACGAGACACTCAGCTCACGAGACGAGATGAGACGAGACACGATATTGGGGTTACCATCACGAGACAAGACGAGATTTCCACTTTACTTTTAAGAAAATTAAAATGATAAAATATATGACTGGAAAAACTGACTTTTTTTATTTAGTAGTCAGAAACAATGCAGGTGCATTTTGTGAACAGGTCTAATGAAAGCAGTAGTGTCCCCTGGAGACAGACGTCTCTTTCGAGGGGCAGGATGGAGGCCATTTTTAAAATGAAACAGTTGGAGTTCATTGCTGAAAATGAATTGTCAAAAATACCAGTGGAGACATGAAACAAGCTGCTCAGTAATTATAGGAAGAGTTTGATTGCTGTCATAGCTAATTTAGGCTTTTACATTAATTATTGGGAAGGGTGTGAATAATTTTGGACATGCCACTTCTTAACTTCTGCAAAATGCCTGCATCATATCTGGTAAATGAAATTAAAAAACATATTTTTGGGATGAATTAAAGTAACTTTGGGCCTAATTCCTATGCCAGGCCTTTAGGCAGCGCTGTAACTTTGCGAGAAATTCACCCGAGAAGAAGACACTGGGCACCATACTCCGCTGCGCTTTGTAAACAAATTCTGCACAAGGGCTGTGTCCGAATGTCCACACCCAGGGGTGTCAAACTGCATTCCTGGAGGGCCGCAACCCTGCATGTTTTCCATGTCTCCCTGCTTTAACACACCTGAATCCCATGAAGATTCATGACCAACTCCAACAGGAAGCCTGATAACAAGCACCATTACTATCAGCTGTATTGAAGCAGGGAGACATGGAAAACATGCAGGGCTGCGGCCCTCGAGGAGTGGAGTTTGAAACTATATAGTGCTGGTCTACATAGTGGACTTTATAGTGCCCTGAATCCGTTGGTGATTCGGACACGCAGCTCCCTACTTTTTCCCTCAGCGCTCATCACGTGACCCCCTGCCTGTACCATGGTAACCAGATGCATCGGCTCGCGATGACATAATTCCACAACACAAAAAAACATTTGTAATATATTTCTTTAAGTGTGCTCTTATTTTGCATTTTACTTTCCTTGTCATCCTTCTAATCATTGAAGAAATTCAATTCATCCATTCATACATACATAGATTCGCAATGCAGGATGGGTAATATTGAGCCCTCTAGGGACCATTGATGCTCACTACTTTTCGAGATGCATTGTGGGAAATTTCTAGTGCCCTTCTTTTTTGCTATCTGGACATTCAGACAGCCCTACCATAGCGTCTTCACTATGTCGTGCCCTATATAGGGAATAGTGTGGACATTCGGACACAGCCAAGGAGATGAAGCTTTATTAACTTCTGGACCTTCTGCAGGACACTGGGAGACGGACTTAAAAATTGTATTTTGACCACCCTTTGGCCGTTTTCCTGTCCGCTTGGACTGGAATTTAACAGAAAAACTAGTCTGTTGTCCACGTTTGGCAAGATGTCCACTCTGTTAGGTGTGTGCTCACAGTCTTTTACCAGTATACTCACTTAAAGGTTGTGTAGAGGATTTTCCATGGAGAGGAAATCCAGTGACTGTTAGTCCTTTTTGAAATGCTGCGCATGCGTGACCCACACCCCCTCCTCCCCTGCTCTCTACGGAGGAGCTTCCTTCTTACCAGAAAGTAGCATGTAGCAACTTAGCATCATAGCACTAATACATAGCTACCAACGTGTCCTTTTGAACAACACAAAACACAGCGAATATGAGTAAAATCCTGCACTTGCGCCAGATCCTGTCCCTGAGCCGTCCCTGCTCTCGGGTGGATCAGAGGAGGACGGGGAGATTTGTGTGGAGCTGCAGGACTGGAGCAGACTCGCTTGGAGCTCACAGCTGATCTGTGTGTGTCTGCAGCCTGCAGGCATAAACAAACCCCCCCTCCTCCTCTCACTCTCCAGACTTTTTCATACAAGTCTTGTTTTAAGATTAAACATACAGTTTCGCCAAATGGCAGCACGTTGCAGCTATGATTAAGAAAAATTGTCTCAAGTCTACAGGTGAAAAGGTGTTGATAGCAGCAGAGCCTAGCATGGGTGGAGCGGGGTGGAGCACGTAGGGGAGGGGGGTACGAAAAGTGCGGAGGAGCATGACAGCTACGCTACAAATGTAGAGAGGTTGATTGACATGTTAGAAAACCAATAGATAACGAGGCTACCTCGTTATTGATTGGCTAAAGTAATGTTGGTTTTACAACCTCCAGAGTTGATTAATGTTTGTTTGTTTTTTTATCATGATAAAAACAAGGCTGCTACAGCTTAATAACGCCATTTTTTAGGTTTAATTCATTTTTGTTAGTAATAAAGATCTTCTATACAACCTTTAATTCTCTACTACTGAAGCACTTTTTGACAGCTGTTCTGTGAAAAGTGCTATATAGATAAATTTTACTTACCAAACAGGTTTTGTGCCAAGTACAGTTTTTTTCAAATGTTTCCTACTGTGTTGCTGGTTTGTGCAACAATAATATAGAAAATATAAAAGACAGACATATAAATATAAAATATAAGTGAAACAGCAAAACAATATAACAATTTGAAAAAAGTTTTTAAATTATTTATATAGATATTTAAATTTGTACAGGTTTCACCAGAGGGAAAATTTAATGGGTGCGTAACATGATCAGCAACAGTAGATTGTGTGTGGTCTAGAAAGCAGAAGGACTCCACAGTGTCCACTGGGGAGTCTCAGGGTGAGGGGTTTGAGTGGTTCTGTGTTCATTCTGAAGTCCACAATCATCTCTGCTGTCTTCAGTCCCTTTGTAAAACACACACTGGTTGAAAGTCCACTGCAGGTCCACTGATTGAGGAAAAGACCTGGTGGAACTATGGCTCCTCATTTATGAAAATTCATCTGTAGAAGTCAATCCTTGATGACACACACTCTGGTTGAAAGTTATCAGACATGGAACCATGATTGTTCCAAAGTTCAGATTCGGTTCACAATTTAGCTGCATGTTGACGGAGTGAAGAACAACATTTACAACCGCACACCGCTTTATCTGCATGATAAAAAACAAGGAATAAAAGTTAATCTGTGACTACAGCATGTCAAGAAAATATCTCATAAAACATTGAGGAGACAAAATATGAGAGGGATTAGACTGTTGAGACAATTTAATTCTGAATCGTTCAACATGAGACAAGTCATGAAATGCAAGCTAATCTGAGATTGTCCATGAGTTGCCTGATAATATCTCAGCCTGTAAGACTGAAGTGAACATGGACTAATCCTCAAACATCCGTGCAGGCGGAATGTCCGGGTTTCTTCCTATCTCCCTCCAGAGAAGATCTAACCTTGAGACTAAACATATGGATTAAAGTTCATATGAAACAAATTATAACAATGAAATTTACTGTTACTGCTCTCCGCTCACTGCCTGTTATTGTGCTGATGTGATTCGTGTCTCCATAGTTTCTCACAGTAATTTAAAGTGATTTTCAAGAGGGATCTGTCAGGATATCATCCACTTCCTCTATCTGGTGGTGCTGCATGCCATGTAGAGGCCTGTCTCTCCATGTTACCTGCTCCTCATCTTCATCGGGTTTCTGCTGTCTGATTCATTCGCTGAGTTTCTCATCCTTTGGGATCGTCTTCTTGATATATTCTTGGATTTTAGATGTTTCATCTACGATAGTGACTCTAACTCTCACTCATCCTCCACCAACCCCCTGAGTATATTATTGATTTTTGTTGACTTGGTTCTATAACGTTTAAATTCTTGTTTGAGCTTTGTCATGGCGCAACTATTTACAATCTCTGTGTGTGCGCACACGCGCGCATGTGTGTGTATTTGCAGAAGTCAGCAGATCAGACACACAGCACAGTCTTCCACATCCAGCAGTTTGTCTCCAGAGAGCGACCACTCCAATGATCATCCTCCACTCTTCAGCGCTGGACCTGGACCTTCACATACAACGTAAGAAACTATTGCTAGAAACACCTGTCAGTGTATTGAGTTCATTTCATGTGACTGTCAATCTGTTTGCTTTATAAAACCACATTGTCATGTTGAAGTATTTGAGTATTTTCGCAGTATCTGCAAAAGCCTGGGTCAGCTGTCCTCTTCTCGGGTTTTTCGATCATGGTCAATCTGTGATGCATTATTCTCATGGAGATGCTGTTTTTTCTTGGAGATATATGAGCTCATTTATTGCAGTTTTATTTTAATTACTGGATTTGATAAATAATGTTGAGATGATGCACAAATCTATTTATCGATGAAATCAGATGACACTGATCAACCTTTCAAACTGGTAGCTTGTCTCAAAGACATAAAAACCTGGATGAGTTGCAATTTTTATAAGCTCAGATGAAATAGAGGTTATAATAGCTGACCCAAAACACCTGAGCGAGAAATGATGTAAACATTTAGTAACTCTGGATTGAATTACTTAGACCTCCAGTAACACTGAGGAGCTGTTATATCTTTCTTGTTTTCCAGATAGCTATTCAAGTGCTCACACAATAGAAATGTATTTAAACATCACTTTTAATTGGACGTTATTCATTCCTGTCAAGACACCTGATGTCAGTGGACGTGATGAAATGTGGAATTTGAAACAGTTATAACATTGTTGAGATGGGAGAAGTAAGAAAAAGATGAAAACTGTGAGCAAAGAAGAAGAAGAGAAAGGAGGAAACTGTTACTGAGACACATGTAAAAGACACAGAGCATATTTGTGATTTTTGTTCACTTTGTTATAATTTGATCTTTGTCATGGTCTAACAATGTACAACCTGTGTGTGTGTGTGTGTGTGTGTGTGTGTGTGTGTGTGTGTGTGTGTGTGTGTGTGTGTGTGTGCGTGCGCAGAGGTCAGCAGATCAGACACACAGCACAGTCTTCCACATCCAGCAGTGTGTCTCTAGAGAGCGACCACTCCAATGACCATCCTCCACTCTTCAGCGCTGAACCGGGACCTTCAGACACAACGTAAGAAACTATTGTTAGAAACACCTGGCAGTGTATTGAGTTCATGTCATGTGACTGTCAATCTGTTTGCTTTATAAAGCCACATTGTCATGTTGAAATATCTTGGGGTATTTTCTCAGAATCTGCAAAAGGCTGGGTCAGCTGTCCTCTTCTAGGGTTTTCAGATCATGGTCAGTCTGTGATGCATTATTCTCATGGATATGCTGTTCATTGCTATATACAGTTGTAGTCAAAAGTTTACTTACACTTGTACAAAACATGACTTTTTTCATGGTTCCTTTGAGTTACCAGTTAAAGGTATAATGGACGATGTTTTAGCCAATGAATGGCGTGATGATAGCGTCAACTATTGGTCCTCCGACATGTCAATCACACTGAAGAAATGCTTGCGTCACGCCGTCAAGCGCCCTCGTAGGAGCAGCAGAGCAGGTAGGATGGTCTGGCGCATGTGCGTTTTCAAAAAGCGAGTAACAGATGTTTGGCTTCGACTTTTTCGAGAAAATCGTCCATTATACCTTTAACTGATTTTTCTCTGACAGAATGATTGAACTTCTTTGTCACAAAAAACATTCATGAAGTTTTGTTCTTTAATAACTTTATGATGACTTAACTGAAAATGTGACCAAGTCTGCTGGGTCAGCAATTTTGGTGACTCAGAAAGTTTTGTTATTAAAATGAGCTTCATGGTCTCTTAACTTCTTGTAAGATTATGAGTGACTACAGCTGATGACTTGTCTGATACCAGGAACGCACTGGACGCAGAAGCGCTGCGCACGCCGTGAACGTCTCCTCACAGGCGCTTGGCTGTTCCTATTGGAGGCGTATCTGCTGCCTGCGCTCTCCGCGCTGGTCACACATCGGCTGCACTCGGCTGGATCCGTCTGCTCTCGGTTTTCACGTTTGTTCCCTCTGTCTCGCTCTGCCAGTATGGATGTGTTTGTTTTGGTGACCTGTGGCGCGACTTTTTCTCCTCCTGTCCTCTTTTTTTCTGCATCACGTGAATCTCTGTCACTAAGTGTGTGTGTGTGTGTGTGTGTGTGTGTGTGTGTGTGTGTGTGTGTGTGTATGTGTGTGTGTGTGTGTGTGTGTGTGTGTGTGTGTTTGTGTTTTTGTTTGTTTGATTGGGTGCGTACGTGCATATGTCTGTGTGTGTGTGTGTGTGTGTGTGTGTCCATCTCTCTTGTGATTAGACCCAAGTGACAAATTATAGACGGACAAGCAACACCGTAACTAATCGTCATTTAATTTATTTTATTTTGAAAATTGACCGGATTCTCTTGCCTTTTCTGTTTCCAACTTCCTGTCTGGTCTGATCTGCTTGATCCAGCTTGACAATTGGCGCTCTCGGTGCTTGCGGCTTGCTTGAAAAATAGAACGAAGCAGAGCGGGCAGCGCGAGCCATGGCGCTCCCCCGCGCGTTGTGTGCGGGCAGTCAGATACGTTAACATGGGAGGTGATCAGAAACTCCGTGCGCGGCGCTTCCGCATCCAGTGTGTCTCCCAGTGAGGCCAATTAAATAGGGTGCTTTGGATTCAAACACCCACAAACTTACAATGGGAAAGTCAAAGGAGCTCAGCACGGATCTGAAAAAGCAAATCATTGAGTTGAAGAAGTCAGGAAAGTCACTTGGAGCCATTTCGAAGCAGCTGCAGGCCCCAAGAACAACAGTGCAAACATTTGTAAGTATGAAGTGCATGGTACTGTTTTGTCACTGCCTCAATCAGGAAGAAAATGCAAGCTATCACCTGCTGCTGAGAGAAAATTGGTCAGGAGGGTGAAGACTCAACCGAGAACCACCAACATGCAGATATGGCAAGAATTAGAAGCTGCTGGAACACAGGTGTCAGTTTGCATCGCAATGGACTGAGAGGTTGCCGTGCAAGAAGGAAGCCCTTGCTCCAAAAGCAGCACCTGAAGGCTCGACTGAAGTTTGCTGCTGATCACATGGATAAAGATAAGACCTTCTGGAGAAAGGTTCTGTGGTCAAAACAAAACACAACAAAAATTGAGCTGTTTGGCCACAATGTCCGGCAATATGTTTGGAAGAGAAAAGGTGAGGCCTTTAACCCCAAGAGCACCATGCCTACCATCAAGCATGGTGTTGGTAGTATTATGCTCTGGGGTTGTTTTTGCAGCCAATGGAACTGATGCTTTGCAGAGGGTAAATGGGATAATGAGGGAGGATTGCCTTAAAGGATAAGTGCGGTTTAAACAGCTTTCACGTTGTTTATAGAGTGAAGTAGAACAACATACTCACCCCGAATGCTTTTGTGATCCAAACAGTGCTTCGGGAGAAATTTAGATCCAAAATCGAGCGGTGGACATCCGTATACGTCTAGCAGACGGAGCATGGGTAACGCCGCTCCTAGAACGGCTTTAATCGTCCAAAAACTCATTAATTTCACCAATATTTCATCACGGTCCGCTCACGCCTCTCCTCCACGACAGTCCGGTGTCTCGAGATATGTCATATATGCAGGTATATGTTCGGTAAGAAGTGCACGCGTGTCTAGATATCTATGTCTAGGTAAGCCGGAGCCAAGGGCGGACTGGCCATCGGGAGCACCGGGAGGTTTCCCGGTGGGCCGCTGCCTCAGTGGGGCCGGTCGGAACACGAGAGAAAAAAAAAAAAAGTCTGACGCAACACCACCAACAGCGCTATGGTCCGCTCCACAAGGAGGCTGGACTGTCAGCTGGACAGCTCCTGATGCCATAGGCTGGTTTACCTGGGATTGCTGCTGATAGCCAATCACATTTCATCCCTGCGGTGGTTAAGTCCCACCCACTCCCTCACTCTGCAGCTGCTGTCACCTGTCAATCACACACAGACTAGACGGACATCTGACGGCAACTTTGGATGGATGCAAGAATGCACAAAATATGGGGCAAAACAAAACGAAAAGGTGGCGCTGAGAAGCTCAGGGACAAAAAGAGAAAATCCCTTCATGACCGGCAAGTAAGTTATGTTTGGTACTTGTTGATGCTTTGATGAAAATGTATTTGGTTAAAGTGAGATAATTCAGCACAGCGACATTTCCTGTAGATGTGAGCCTGGCTGTGCTGTTGCTAATTATGATGGGATGGGGTCTTTCACCTTTGTAGCCACATTGTCATCTGGTTGAAATTAACCTGTTCTTATCAATTAATTGACTGTAATACTAAATGACCATAAATTAATGAATTGTTTACTTGTCTGTACAAGTTCGCTGTCAGAATAATTCCATGATACCATCCCAGAATTTATTTTTCTTTTTCTTTTTTATGTAAAATACCTACTGATGATGATGCGTGATGATGATGATTATCTATATGAACATCTATATTGTTCATCTATTTTTAAATAAAGCAAACTTTGTGAAATGAACTTATTTTGTAATTAAGTTGCCCTCTAGTGATTTACTCATGGTATAGACAGGTGGTGTCACTAACAGACTGGCAAATAGGTAAGCTAAATTCTATTGTACCAACATGCTATAAAATCATAATATACCTGCAATTATTTTACAGTAAGCTACTTAAAGCTTAAGGTTAATTATTATTATACGATTGTGGTCCAAATTGGTTCTTTTTTCAGCGAGGAACTCAGGAACATGAAACTTGTGTTGCTGGCTGGTTGGTTGCCACACTACGGATGAAGTGGGCCAGTCTGTCCATGTCTCCCGGGCCGCTTTTACCCCCCCAGTCTGCCCCTGGCCTGAGCTACGGAAGCTGCATTGTTGTTGTGTGTGTTTGACTGCCGATGCCAACGCATGTGTCTGATACCTGCTCTCGGGAACAAACATCCTCACGCTGCCAAACGCCTCTGGACTTCATTAGAACATATTACAAGATACATGTTGTGGTTTTGCTGACCTGAACTGGAAGCTTTGTTTACGGCTGCCGTGCGCATGCGCAGTACAGCTCATTGTTTCAGGGGCTACTGGAGGCTACACAACAACTTTCTTCTTCCAGTTTAGTGCAAAATGGACGAATATCTGTCATGGAGGGGTGGTGTGAGCGGACCATGATGAAATATTGGTGAAACTAATGGGTTTTTGGACGATTAAAGCCATTTTAGGAGCGGCGTTACTGATGCCCCGTCTGCTAACAGTATACGGATGTCCACCGCTCGATTTTGGATCTAAATTTCTCCGGAAGTACTGTTTGGATCAGAAAAGCATTCGAGGTGAGTATATTGTTGTACTTCATTCTGTAAACAATGTGAAAGCTGTTTAAACCTTACTTATCCTTTAAAATTCTTCAAAATGACCTCAAATCAACAACCTGAAGGTTGGGTCTTGGGCACAGTGTTCCACCAGGACAATGACCCCAACACACAACAAAAGTGGTAATGGAATGGCTAAATCAGGCTAGAATTAAGGTTTTACAATGGACTTCCCAAAGTCCTGGCTTTTTGACCCAGCAGATTTGATCACATTTTCAATTGAGCCATAATAAAGTCATAAAGGAACCAAACTTCATGAATGTTTCCGAGACAAAGCAGTATCTATTCCAATCACTCTATCAGAGAAAAATCAGAGTTGTACAAACACCTGGAAACTCAACAGAGCTATGATATTATGTACTTTACAAGTGTATGTAAATGTTTGACCACAACTGTATGAGATCATTTATTGCAGCTTCATATTAAATACTGCATTTGATAAATAATGTGGAGATGAAACACAAATCTATTTATTTTGAAGAAACCAGACGACACTGATCAAGTTTTCAAACTATGAGCTTGTCTCAAAGACATTCAAACCTGGATGAGTTGCATGTTTTTGCTTCTAAACTCAAATGAAACAGAAGTTATTATAATTGACCCAAAACACCAGAGTAAGAAATGATCTAAACAGTTGGTAACTCTGTACTGAATTACTTAGACCTCCAGTAACACTGTGAGGAACTTCCTGTTATATATTTCTTGTTTTTCAGACAGTTATTCAAGTGCTCACACAATAGAAATGTATTTAAACATCACTGTTAATGGGTGTTATTCATTGCTTTCAAGACACCTGATGTCAGTGGACATGATGAAATGTGGAATTGTGGAGCAGTCATGACAGTGTTGAGACGGGAGAGAAACAAGTGAGAAAAAGAGGAAAACTGTGAGAGAAGAGGGTAGAGGAGGAAACTGTTACTGATACACATGTAAAAGACACAGAGCATATTTGTGATTTTTGTTCACTTTGTTATAATTTGATCTTCGTCATGGTCTAACAATGTACAACATGTTTGTGTGTGCGTGTGTGTGTGTGTGTATTTGCAGAAGTCAGCAGCGCAGACACACAGCACAGTCTTCCACATCCAGCAGGTTGTCTCTAAAGAGCGACCACTCCAATGACCATCCTCCACTCTTCAGTGTTGAACCTGGACCTTCTCACACAAAGTAAGAAACTATTGTTAGAAACACCTGTCAGTGTTTTGTGTTCATGTCATGTGACTGTAAAATTATATAAGAAAATTCAACATTTTCTTCAGTTACATCTTTCCTTTGAGAGGTATTGGCTAAACGGATTAAAATCGACATTATGAATAAAACAAGAGCATTAATCTATTTCCTCAGGTGTTTATAATTTATCCAGTTGTGGTATCCACTGGGGGAGGAGACCTCACATTAGAAGAGGTGGGGTTTTGGTGAGATGAAGGGCGTGTCGAGGTGTGGTGCACTGACGTGGGGGTTTAAAGGAAGGAAGTGGCAACTCACCTGGTTGGAATGTCTGCATACTTTCTCCTTTGTCAACTTCCACACAGTCTACATTTTTATTACGCTCTGACCACCACAACAGTACTGACTTCAGTAAATCTGTTCTTATTTGGATTTCAGCCTTGAACTCAAGGGTTCTCCCTGAGACACATCTCATCATTGTATGTGTTCTGTGTGTTTGTTGGACGTTGGTGTTTGCAGAGAAGCCACATTCTGTCCCGAACCTTAATTCATTAATTTCCCTAAGGGTTGCAGGGGCTGGAGCCAATCCCGGCTTCATATGTGCGAAGGCAGGGTACACACTTGACAGTTCGCCACTCTGTTGCAGGGCCATAGACAGACAACTCGTCACACACACACCTAGGGACAATTTAGGGTTGTCAATTAGCCTGATATGCATGTTTTTGGACCGTGGGAGGAAGCTGGAGTACCCAAAGGGAACCCACGCACACACATGGAGAACATGCATACTCCACAAAGATAGGCCTCAAGCCGCGACCGTGTGGCCACTCACCTTTATTCAGCCAGATGTATTTCCTTTGGTAGCTCTGCTGTGAAGATAGCAGGAGGAATCGAAGGGGGAAATGTGTGGTCTCCATTTAGAATCTTGATTATACAGTAGTTGTAATTCAGAGGGAATAACATTGTTCCTTGAATTGGTTTGGATGAAGCACAAGTTAGACTGGTTATTGTATTTAGTGGTGTATTGTATCCTGGATTACCACTGACTGCTCTCAGTAAACTCTGTCCTCACAGCTATTTCCCTGTAGAATGTTGAGTTAAATTGAGAGTTACTTTGTTATCTAATTACAGTTCTATGAATCCCAGACAACCACCAGAAGACAGTGCTCAAAGCACTGAATCTTCCCTTTTGTGCATGTGCAGTTCCAGTATCCATACCTACAATGTCACTTGTGACCCTTTGGGTGACTCCAGAAAGGTGCTAATTCCGGTGTCATCCCAGGTTTGGCTCCTACAGAATCTTCTCGCGTGATCACAAGAATTCATGTGGGATTCAAAGAACCGTTGTTAGATTTGTAATTCTCGTTCGTAGCTCTTTTTCATCCTTCCTGACCGCCAGAAAGCAGTGCTCAAAGCACTGAATGACTACTACCAGCATGGTCACGAGGAATCCCAGAGACCAACCTCACTGAGAAGCTTATGCAGAGTGTGGACACCGCTCTGGTGGAGTGGTAGCACACACCTGATGGTGGAGGGTGGCGCCCCACCTGACAAGAATGGCGAATGGTATCCATGATCAGTGATATAAGTGTTGCTTGGAAAGAGCAGAGTCTCCGCCAGGGCCTCCGTAACAGACCAAGGCTGTTTGGAGGTATGAATTCCCATAGAAGCGCCAATATTGCATCCCAGGGCTCTCACTGGGCACAAGAGTTGCTATGTAGGAACACTCATTGGAGAGCCATCATGGTGTGCCATATAGGTTGGACAGCCTGTAGACCTGACAGCACCTTTGGGAAAATGGCAACGGTTGGACTTAGAGTGGCACCCCTAACATCTGGATGCCACCTCAGGCATAATGGCTGATAGGCGAAGCGTGTACCCCAACCACGCATTTCACCAAGGTGATGGCCACCTAAATGTAGTCTTGTTTGGCACCCACTGCAGGTGCCCCATTTGCAGCTCTACCATACCGGGCTGATAATGCTGCCACATTCAACCTCAGGGAAGAAGGAGGGCGACTTCCCTCCAGAGAAGTCTTGAATAATCCAAGATTGCCTGTACCGGGTCCCCCCTGCAGATGTTGTGCCACTCAACTTTCACCAACAGTCATCCTGCAGCTGGATGGACGGTGCTCTGACATTAAAGATGATCCACCTGTCTTTCTGTCCCCCTGTCAGGTCCAGCAATATCATGTATCAGTATTCAAAATAAACAAAATAAATTAAAAAGGATGTTAACGAGAGGAGCTTTATACTTATAAGCTCTCTTGGAAAAGCAAATCTGTCAGGCACATAACAGCAGCCAGACTTCCATTCTGCTGCTTCCATATAAGCGGAGCTGGCACGGTTTGCTGCGAGAGACTGTGCAGCATGGGAAACCATGCCCGAGCTGGCCAGAAAAGAGGGCCACCTGGAATAGTATGTGGTGGTTCTCCTCAGGGGAACCCAAGCAGACGGTGAGTTGGTTCCTCTGAAGCGAGCCCAAATATGTGTATGTATATGTGTATGCATGTGTGTGTATATATATATATATATATATATATATATATATATATATATATATATATATATATATATGTATATGTGTATGTGTATATATATATATATATATATATATATATATATATATATATATATATATATATATACACATACAGAGGTGGGACATTGAAGCCTGATCAAGTCATCTCCATGCCATGATTTTGCTCTGACCATGTATCACACCAGGTGAATCTAATCAACCCTGCTCCTCAGCTTGTCTGTGGTACATGGTGAGGGCAAAAACATGGCATGGAGATGACTTGATCAGGCTCCAATCTCCCACCTCTGTATATATATGTGTATATGTGTGTGTGTGTGTGTGTATATACCTGTTTTGTCCAGCATCAGAGTCGAACCTGGGATGACACCAGAATTAATAATTCTGGTGGCCAGGAGGGATGAAATAGAACTCACTAAATTTGGATTTTGTGATCTTTGTCCTGGTGGTGGTGTAGTTAGTGAAGATGATTTATTTCTCCGTGGGTTTACGATAACGATCTTTACGAGACTCATAGGAAGTCTTCCTGAAGCCTGTACTCCTAATATCTAGAACTCATTCTGTCTGAAACAACTAACTCAGTTATTTATTTTCAAGGTTATCAACAAACAGAGGTAACTACTTTTAGTACCTCCTTATAGCTATTAGCTATTACTTCAGCCATTATCAAAAGCAATTAATTATTCACGATATTTTCCCCCCAAAAATTTAAATGACAAATTGACAGAGTAGCGTCTTAAACACACATTTTAATGTCTGTAATCAAAACCAAAAATCCCCAAAAACATCCACAAAAGCAACTTAGCAGTCCGCCGCGGTCTCGAGCACAACTCTGCCACAACTGAGGGCAGAAACACCGGAGCACACGTGGATCATCTTTTCTGCATGCCATGTCTACAGTGCTGTTGTCCACCAGCCAAAACACAGACAGTGAGCCCCCAGAGAAACAAGTGCCTGCAATCACACAATCAGGCACAGGCGAACAATATGAGAGTGGGGAACAGCATTTAGACATGAGGACAGGAGCCACAGAGCCTGAAAGAAGAGACACAAGTCAGTTTTCCATTCAAATGTTTTAAAATTTGAGTGAATTTAGTTAAAATGCACAAAAAGAAAATACAACATTATGTATGTTCATGTATTATTTTTTAAATATTTTACAAAAGGAGAATCCCTCATTATTGTTATCAGAGAGGGTCCCACAAAACAAAGAATGCACTAATGTTGGTTTAATTTCATGTTATTCATTTATATGGTTAATCAGTGATTGGTGGAATTGCTACTAAGACCCGCCTCCTCCGAGTGATTTTTCCACAAGCCGTTTTTCTGCTCTTTTCATTGCAGATTATTTAAAGAAAATGAAGCACAAATCGTTGGTTTGTTTTAATTTGTTTTAGAATTAGAGTTTATTTTGCTCTTTTTTTCTGTTTCTGAATCGCACAGCGACTGAGCTTGATGTGATATCCGGTCCAGATGTGTGAAGTGGTATCCGGTCCAGTCATTGTTTAGCCGCAAAAATTGTTTCCATAGCAATAAATTGAATTTTGTTCTTTTGATACGTGGACAAATCCACATCCTCTAATTCTAAAAGATTTTTTTGCAACTTCTCAGCATTTTTTGTCATGTCAAAACATTTCCAAAAGGTGAATTGAAACCCTACGACAGAAACACCACAAAAATACAGGACAGTACATGAACCATGATAATCACTTTAAAATGTGTATAATCTCTCCCAGCAGACTGCAGCCCCATGGAGGACTTTTCCTTCTCATTTCAAGAAATAGTGGAAACAGAATTTGTATTTTTGAACCACAAGAATGTTAAAAATATAGCATACACACTTGTGCACGTGCGCACACACAATTCAACCCAGATCGTACATATTTGAGGGCTGCTGTCCTTTACTTTTTTTCCCAAAATGATTTAGTCAATTCATCAGCCATTATTGTTGCTGTTGATGTTACATCAACAGTTCACAATCTTCATAAATACAGTTAAAGCATTTAGAAAGGTGAAAAGGTATGACCCCAATGTTTTTATGTAATATATGCATGCAGACAGACAGGCTGACTTATTGGTTGATTCAGGGTAGAAAAGGAGCAAAATTATTGCAGTATTATGAGTACACACATCTGAAGCACAAATAAATAATACAAAATTTTGTTTTGAATATCAATTTGAATTTTTTAATGTCATGCAGAGAGATGTATATGTTGAAAAATATAGTTAGTTTGTACAACTTGGTCCATGTCTGGATCTTCAGACACAAATTGAGAAACTCTTTGTTTCCTTTTATTTCCCCAAAACCAGAGTGACTGATGATTTGCTCACTGAGGGACTCACTTTGCACTGAGGGAATGTGTACATGAAATTATGTGATGTATATCAGGTGGGGCATGATACGATGACAGTCTTCAGTGTATGAAGTTGGTGTCATTAAAGTTTCAGTGTTGAAGAATAAGTGCCTCCGGATTAACTGGTTTTTAAGTGAATGACCTGACAAAATAACACTTTCAGATCAAGTGCCTTCATCTTAAATCAGTGTGAGAGTTGAAGCTGGATCTTTGTGTCTCTGCTGTGTATCGTGTTGCTCAGAGTAAATGTTTCTTGGTGTCCACAGAGAGAAGAAGAGCAGTGATGTCTGTGAGGAGCAGCAGGACCAGGGTTCTTCATCAGGACTGCAGCAGCTTCTAGAAGAACATAAGAAGAGTCTGAGGAGGAGATGTGAACGTGTGACTGAAGGAAGTGATGAAGCAGGAGGAGGAAGCCTCCTCAACAGGATCTACACTGAGCTCCACATCACAGAGGGACTCAGTGAGGAGCTTCAGAGGGAACCTGAGCTGAAGCAGCTGGAGACAGCTTCCAGGAAGGAGAGCCTCCATCACACTGCCATCAGGGTTCAGGACATCTTCAAAGCCTCGGCCCAGCAGCTCAGACACATCCGAGTGGTTGTGACCAGCGGCGTGGCCGGCAGCGGAAAAACCTTCTCGGTGCACAAGTTCACTCTGGACTGGGCCGAGGGCCTGGAGAACCAGGATGTCAGTGTGCTGGTTGTTCTCTCCTTCAGGGAGCTGAACCTGATCAGAGAGCGGCCGTACAGTCTTCTCACGCTGCTCCATGTTTTCCATCCGGCACTCCAGAAGGTGACGGCAGAGGAGCTGGCTGTCTGCAAGCTGCTGTTCATCTTTGACGGTCTGGATGAAAGCAGACTTTCTCTGGACTTCAGCAGCAAACAGCGGCTGGTTGACGTCTCCCAGCAGTCTTCAGTCAGCCTGCTGCTCACTAACCTCATCCGGGGGGATCTGCTGCCCTCGGCTCGGGTCTGGATCACTTCCAGACCTGCAGCGGCCAATCAGATCCCTCCATCATGTGTGGACAGACTGACAGAAGTGCGAGGCTTCACTGACGCCCAGAAGGAGGAGTACTTCAGGAGGAGGCTGAGTGACGAGGAGCTGAGCAGCAGAATCATCTCCCACATCCAGACCTCCAGGAGCCTCCACATCATGTGTGGAATCCCAGTCTTCTGCTGGATCACTGCTACAGTTCTGGAGCACATGTTGAGCAGCGAGCAGAGAGGAGAGCTGCCCCAGACCCTGACTGACATGTACTCCCACTTTGTGCTGGTTCAGACACACAGGAAGAAGCTCAAGTACCATGAAGGACCTGAGACGGGTCCACAGGAGCTGACGGAGGCTGACAGGAAGCTTCTTCTGAAGCTGGGCAGGATGGCCTTGGAACATCTGGAGAAAGGAAACATCCTGTTCTACCAAGAAGACCTGGAGCAGTGTGGTCTGGATGTGACTGAGGCCTCGTTGTTCTCTGGAGTTTGTACTCAGATCTTCAAAAGAGAGTCTGTGATCTTCCAGAAAGCCGTCTACAGCTTTGTCCATCTGAGTGTTCAGGAGTTTCTGGCTGCAGTCTTCATGTTCCACTGTTTCACCAACAGGAAGACAGACGTACTGAAGACCTTCTTCAGAGAGGACTGGGAGCAGGACTGGGAACCAAAGCCTTTTTCTGGAAAAGTGTTCAAGTTATTTGGATTTGATGATGCTCTCTCATCTCTGGATGAGTTCCTGAAGAAAGTCCTGCAGAAATCCCTCAGAAGTCAGAACGGCCACCTGGACATGTTTGTCCGCTTCCTTCATGGCCTCTCTCTGAAATCCAACCAGAGACTCTTAGAAGGTCTGCTGGGTCGGACAGAGATCAGTCCAGAAACCATCCAGAGAGTCATCCAGAACCTGAAGGAGATCAACAGTGATAAAATGTCTCCTGACAGAAGCATCAACATCTTCCACTGTCTGATGGAGATGAAGGACCTCTCAGTCCATCAGGACATCCAGAAGTTCCTGAAGTCAGAAAACAGATCAGAGAAACTCTCTGAGATCCACTGCTCAGCTCTGGCCTACATGCTGCAGATGTCAGACCAGGTCCTGGAGGAGCTGGACTTGCTGAAGTACTACACGTCAGAGGAGGGACGACGAAGACTGATCCCAGCTGTGAGGAACTGCAGGAAGGCAGAGTGAGTCCACATGATATGATCAGTGTCTCAGTGATGTTTGTAGAAAGTAGTTCCTGTAATTCCTCTGTGGAGATGTTCCTCAATCAGGGCTCGATATTAACGCCTGTCCAATCATTCTGGACCCGAAAATATGTCAAACAGCTTGTTCAACCAGAGAACTTGATCATGCTGCAGAAGCTCCTGATGCTGTTTGGTTTAATACGGCCAGCTGAATTTGCTTGCTCCCGCATTTGTCAAACTGTTGGGGTGGGGAGCAATGTGCTTTAAATTTACTCCATATTGTCAGAAATTTGGGGCAATCATCTGACACCAATGTGAGGAGCTCGGGGTGGACGATGTGGCCTAAAATTTATATCTCGGTATAATTTGAAACTTACACGGTACTAGAAGGTATATATCACGGTATAATTTGATATATACATTTCAGCATAACAGTCTTTTAATGGTTACCATAGCACATGGTGAAAGCATGGCAGCAGGAAGTAGTTTTTAAACTATTAAATAACATAAGTCAAGTTACTTTGAACCCAAACCATGTCCAGATTATAGATCAGGGGTCGGCAACTCGATTTGGCGTAGGGCCAATTTTTTTTGTGACTGATCCCTGTTCGTCGGTGGCTAACAGCTAAGCTAACAGCTGACTGAGGCACTGGTAGCGTCTATCAGCAGGCTACTTTTACGAAGTGTCTCTGAAGGCAACAGGAGCTGCAAGGCTCAGGTTATTCACTGATGCAGAGTGTTTCCAGGTGTTTCACAGGTAATGAAAGCGGTTTTGGAAGAGCTGGATACTAACAGGTAATGGACGGTGTTACTGCCTCCGTGAAGCAGCTGCCTCAGATTCTCAAAATCATCTGGCGGGCCAGATATTATTGTTCGGCCGGTGGGCCGCCAGTTACAGATCGCTGTTATAGATGTTGCACCAATCTTTTTCACAAGCACTTCCTCTGTCTGTTCACTGCTCGCAGCCATCGCTGTTGTTGTGTACTACAGGGGCGACAGTAGCTCAGTTGGTAGAGCAGGTCGTCTTATAACCGGAAGGTTGGCGGTTCGATCCCCGCTCCCGCAGGCGTAAAACTGTCGTTGTGTCCTTGGGCAAGACACTTCACCCACCTTGCCCAGTATGAAAGTTGTGAGAGTGAGTGAGTGGTTGGTGGTGGTCGGAGGGGCCGATGGCGCAGATTGGCAGCCTCGCTTCCGTCAGTCTGCCCCAGGGCAGCTGTGGCTACAGCAGTAGCTTACCACCACCCAGTATGGTGTGAATGAATAATGCAATGTAAAGCGTCTTTGAGTATCCTGAAAAGCGCTATATAAAACCAATGCATTATTATTATTATTACTTCTTCGGGGAACGGGGCATCTAAAAAGGTGCTTTACTGCCACCTAGAGGGCGTAATGTGCTATCGCGGTTGGGCAGTATGACCAAAATCCCTACCATGGGCCAAATTTATATCGCATACGTTTATACCGTTTATACCGCCCACCCCTATGAGGAGCTATCAGCTGAAATTGATGATTCAACTGTTCTACATCCATACGGAATAAATTGAAAGGTCTCTGCTTCCCGTCAAGCTGCTCCACATTCACATTGACTCACGTACGCCGTCAGCTTCATTTCAACTTGCGTCTTCATGGTGCAGTCTGCACAGAGCAAAGTTCATGTTGTGGCCAAATATTTTTAGATTTTTGCCGTATCGTGTGGCAAGTTGTGAACTTATAAGATTTATCCTGCTCTGAGGCACTAACCTCTACTCCACCATGCGGCCCATCAGTCTTCACTGCTCCATGACTCCAGAACTCCATGTTCTCTCCTTCATGAAGCCAAAGTCAAACCTGAGAAGAAGATCTGAAGCTCTGATGTCAAACAGTCCATCAAAGTGTCCTCTCTCATAACGTCCTGTCCTCTCTGTGTCTCATTACAGACTTTCTGGCTGTGGACTCTCTGATTCTCACTGTGAAGTGATCTCCTCAGCTCTGAAGTCTGACCCCTCCCATCTGAAACATCTGGACCTGAGTCGCAACAAGCTGCAGAATTCATCAGTGAAGATTCTGTGTTCTGGACTGGAGAGTCCAAACTGTAACCTGGAGACTCTAAGGTCAGTTCACTGTCTGAAGTTAGAATCTGTTGGAGTCAAATGACTTAGAGGAGTTTTGGAGAATTCCAGATGTTTGCTTAGAGACAATGAGTATAATTGGCTGTGTCATTATTTAACAAATAGAAAACAATATGTATGTATGAACAATCACAACTCAAGTATGAATCCTGCCATCTATGGTGTACTACAGGGGTCAATTTTGGGACCTTTATTTTTTATTTTTTTACATTAATGATTTTGCTTCTTTCTCTGCAGATGCTCTTCCAATTTTGTTTGCTGACGACACAAATCTACTTGTATCTAAATGTACTGATAGAGAAGCTCAATCATGATCTTTCAAACTATTCTGAATGGTTTAAAGCAAACAAACTTACATTGAATGTTAAAAATTCAAATTTGATGCTATTTGCTGGAAATAAAAAATACAACAGTGACTCAATAAAAACCTGCATTAGTCATGAAGAGCTGACCAGAGTGAACTCAATCAGTTTTCTTGGTGTGAGGATTGATGATAAGTTAAATTGGAAAGAACATATTGAGCATGTATGCAAAAAGATAACAAAGTCTATTGGGATTACAAGTAAAAGAAGGCATTTGATTCAGACTAGGTGTTTATCTACTCTTTATTACAGTCTGATCTATCCTGACCTGACATATTGTAATGTTGTGTGGGGAAATACCTTCACCGCTTATCTTCACAAAATTAACATTTTACAGAAGAGATTCTTGAGAATTGCCACTTATTCTAAATCTGATGCTTCAAGTGCACCTTTGTTTATTAAATTTGACTTGTAAATTATTTTTGACATTAAAACTTTTTTCAGATGTATATTTGTGTACAGAGCTCTCTATGATTCGGACTGGCCGACGCACATCAAGCTCTACCTCTCCTTTAATAACCAATTCCATAATTATGCCACGTGACAGGCTCCTGGTTTGCACTTACCCTTATACAAGAGAAATCCTGAGCAGTTCTCGCTCAGATTTAATGGACCTAAAGTGTGGAATATGCATCTGGACTTATTAGAAGCGTCTTCATCTATGTTCAACTACAAAAGAATCTTGAAGAACAATTTAATATCGTAATATCTGACCTAATCCAAACACAATGACATGTACATGAGATATATGGGGATCACTTTAGATTGTATGTCTTGTTTAGTCTTTGTTTATTTTGTAGGACTTCTGTTTGTTTTTGTTTTTGTTTTGTTTTTCTCTGCTTTTTTTCTCTTTTTCTTTTCTTTTTCTACTTTTGTGCTGGACTTACATCTTTTCATGTATGACTTTCACATGGTCATTTCTTTTTTTTTACTTTGAGTTTGTGCAGAAGCGGCATTTGTACAAGCCTTTTGGCTTTTTTTCGCTCCCTTGCACATAGTCATATTGTTTTGACTAAAAAAAAAATGTTGGAGGGACAGCGAGTGGACTGAGCTCTGCAGCATGTCAGTGATCAGCGTGTTGATGAGGGCTCTTCTCCTCCTGGTGGCTTCAGCTGTTTGGACTTTACATTTCTAAACTCTTCCAGTCTGAACCTTCTTCAGCTCTCAATGACTTCAACATCAAACTTTGTCCTCTAATCTCACTTATTTCTCTCTTTATTCAGTTTGAGGAACTGCAGCTTGTCAGAGATCAGCTGTTCTTCTGTGGCCTCAGCTCTGAAGTCCAACCCCTCCGCCCTGAAACATCTGAAACTTCTGGACCTGAGTAGGAACCAGCTGCAGGATTCAGGAGTTGAGCAGCTGTGTGGTTTTCTGGAGAGTCCACTCTGCAGTCTGGAGTATCTGAGGTCAGTTGACTGTCTGTTACTGTTGTAGAAGGAGAAATGTTTGTCAGCAGCTGTGATCTGAGACTCTGATCCTGCAGTGAGAGAGTGGACTGAGCTCAGCAGCAGGTTACTGATGTGTGTGGACTGGGGCTGTCAAAATTGGTGCGATAATAACAAGTTAATTCAAATTCCTATTGACGCCACAATTTTATTTGACACGATGTTAACTTGCGCACGTTTCGTAACCTTTGTCTCACACCGTAATTTGGGAAACTGAGGTCTGTGTTGTGATACTGCACAGTCCTGTACAGTAGGTGGCGGTATGCACTTTAAAGCTGTTTTTGATCCACCAAAATAGAAGAAGGATAAGCAGTTTGGAAAAATCACACATATTACGTTGTGCGTGGCTGCAAGTGGCTCCTCCACAAGATGGCTGCCACAGTGTGAAAGCAGCGTCTCTGTATCTGAAGTCTGTGGTGACAACATGTTAGATGAGGAGCAGAGAGAAATATGGAGGGTGTGCCATTCTTTTCTTTTCTGAAAGCTCAAGGTAATTATCTTCTATTACTGACTAGAAGGACTTACTGCTTCAGAAGTCTCTTATCGTGATGCAGGAGCTCAATCAGTCTGTGTTGAAAAATGTTTGGACTGGTTCCATTGGTTGGACACTACATGGTCAGATTATTACTAAATGATGTTCCATTCAGGTCAAAATGTCCTTCCGGCCTATTTCTGAGCCTGCAGATTGTTTGAGGTTATGTGGAGATTATTCTGGACAGTATTTGATATTGTTCTGGACTGTGACGACAACAATAAACATGCATTTACATAAAGCAAGCATATTTTTCCACTCCCATGTTGACGGCAGTATTAACAACTTGAAAATGTTCCCTTTAATGGACATTTAGAGTAGATTAAAAAAAAAAAGTGCGCTCAATTTGCGTTTATTCGAGAGTTAACTGTGGACAATCATATGAATAATCGCGATTAAATATTTTAATCGATTGACAGCCCCAGTGTGGAGATGAGGTGTGTGACTGTGTTGACATGAGGATGATGTGAGTGATGAAGATCCACAACAACAGAACAGCTCATTGATCAGGACTCAGTAATGTGGAGCTGCTCATTTCTCCATCAACACATCTGTTTGGTTCCTCCTCATCGATTCTGCTGCTTTCTCTCTTTACTTAGGTTGTGGAACTGTAAGATGTCAACGATCAGCTGTTCTTCTGTGGTCTCAGCTCTGAACTCTAACCCCTCTCTACCGAAACATCTGAAATATCTGGACCTGAGTTGGAATGATCTGCAGGATTCAGCAGTTGAGCAGCTGTGTGGTTTTCTGGAGAGTCCACTCTGCAGTCTGGAGGATCTGAGGTCAGACTCCCTGTTGGTTTGTGTTTTATGAAAGTTGTGTTGACACTGAAGTGCAAACCGATGAGAACGACAGATCTGTGAGTGATCCACACTGAAGATCTCCATGAGAAGAAACTAAGCAAACTCTTAACTTGTTGGCTTCATGTCAGGTCACTTTGTCTGTTGACATTTCCTCCACTGGACTTGAAAAACTATTCTGACTCACTTGAACAGTTCAGATCAAGTCAGTCAGAATAGTTTTGTTTCATATATTTTTATTGGTCAGCAAGCCAAAGTATAATGGCACTTAGATGAAATCACATTTCAACATCTTTCTTGTTTTAAAGGTGTAATGTAGGATTTTCTCGAAAAGATGAAGCCAAACGTCTGTTACTGGCTTTTTGAAAAACGACTATCCTACCTGCTCTACTGCTTCTCCCAGGGAAACGCCTATCAAATGTCGGAAGCGTGCGAGCGCGAGCCCATCTTCCCTGGGCGTGCACGGCTCTGTTTAGTTTCTGCGATCGGCCTCGCTCATAAAGCTTATCTTCCGAAGCAGTTGCAGTTTCATTATGTCAGACTCGCCATCAGTAAGTACTGGCTGAAACCGAAGCTCACCGGCTACAGAAACACTCTGAATGCGCATGTGCAGTAAGTAGAACCTGAATGGGAGCGAGCACATACAACGGCTTTACAAAAACAGCACAGCAAAATGATTGACAAACAGGAGCACCAGTTATTTTGATGATCCACCCGGAACTCAAAGCAAATACAACATCCTACATTACACCTTTAAGTTTTATATGTAGAGCAAATTAAAGAATAAACCAAAAACTGTGAAAAAAAAGTGTCATACATATGGGAACAAAATGTATAATGACTGACAACAATAAAAAAGATGTACAAACATTTTAATTAACTTGAAAAAAAGGCAGAGTGTGTGAGAAATTAATCCTAAAAATAAACATAAAAATTAAAGAAATGGTTGCCACTTTTTGTTAATTTTTTTCAGCTCGCCCTGCCTGGAGTATCAAATTTTTTCCTATTTTCAATAAAACATCACCTCATTAGTCCAAAGTGTATTTGACGGGCCATTTTGGGATTAGGAGGAGATGGTGTCTCGCTATCAGACAGGTGAACACCAAAACCTCTAACTGCTCAGATGAGAAGTGAGAATGTTCTTCAGGAAACCCAGAGATAGCTGGTCGAGCAGGAGAAAAAACATGTGAGTGAGGTTACAGGGTGAACCTGAACATCGGTCACAAACGTCAACTTTGTTGGGAGACATCTGAGGAAACCCAGTTTTAGAATAAAGACGTCTAAACACAACCTTCAGTTGTATCAATGTCAAAGTAGCACAGATGGAAGTCTGATGAAAAACACTCCGAGCAGATTCCCACCATCGTTCCTCAAAGACCAAACCCATCTCACACTGCCAGCCTCCTTTGTTCTGGTAGTTCAATAACCATCATATGACTGAATGATTCTATACATGTTTAAATGAAAGATCTTTGCAGGGGATTGAATTGTGGAGGTTCCTCCTCATCTGCTCAGGTGGGAGTTTTGGAAAATGATGAAATCAGGCTTTTACCCAGTTCCTCACCTGGAGAAACCTAAAGAGATGAGAGGTTGAACTCACTGGCCAAAGCAGCAAAAGAAGAGAAAATCCCATCTTTTTGAAGATCCTCTCCTTCCGGTCGAGTGATTAGAGGAATGGCATTGTCAAATTTAGCTCCCACCATTGTAAGGGAAGACTTACGGCCTAAATTACACAAACGTGAATTCAGTTACAAATGCAGTGAGGTGATCATGGGAGAACCAGTCAGAAAAGTCAAAGCACCATGAAAGCTCTTGATAGAAAACAAAAATTCCTTGCAAAGAGGTAAAGATGATGAGAAAGCTGTAGTTCAAGGGAAAAAAAATCTGCTCTACATAATCATTATTATTATTATTATTATTATTTTAAATACAGTACAACTACAAATAACGTTTTGCACAGTCACAGTATGTTTCCAGTTTGGAGCTCCTCCAGTGTCTCAACATATGCTGGCTGAAAAACACTGTGTGCTCACACCATCACAATCTAGACTTGCAGCCAGGGTTTCAACTGAAGATGGAGTTCATAGCTCATTGTGAGGCGAGCCCAGTCTGTGAAAATTAATCACAACATTCATTTAATACCTGCAGCAGTAAAACTACAGAGTTTTTCAAGTTATTAAAAAAAAAAAAAGTTTTAAAGTCACAGACACAATTTAAACAGTCTCACCTCTGTTCTGGGTTATTTAGGTTGCCTTTGCCAGGTAGCTCCTCTCTCCTCCTCCTTAGAGAGAGCCCGGTGCTCTCATCTGCGCCCAGTCTCTTACAGGATTTAGAGTTCTATACAGAATAGATTCACATTTGAACAACATACAAAAACTGTGTGTGTGTGTGTGTGTGTGTGTGTGTGTGTGTGTGTGTGTGTGTGTGTGTGTGTGTGTGTGTGTGTGTGTGTGTGTGTGTGTGTGTGTGTGTGGGTTGGGGGGGGCATGTTGATGAGAGCTCTTCTCTTGTTGGCTTCAGCTGTTTGGACTTTACATTTCTAAACTCTTCTAGTCTGAACCTTCTTCACCTCTCCATCACTTCAACATCAGACTTTGGCTGAATCCTATTTCACCCCTTAGCCCTTCCCCTTGGCCCTTCCACTCGTTTTGCACGTCCCAATTGTCATTATGATGTAGGGGTTGGGCCAAGAAGGAGGGCCAGTCACCCCTCCAAAAGGAGATTCTCGAGAGGCACACTTCAAACGGAGGGTTATGATCCAGTGGCGGCCGATGGCGAGGGGCGCTTGTTCTTTCAGCCTAGACCATGACTGGCGGGCGGGGTTGATTCACTTCCGCATTAGTGGGAGCGATCGTTTCCACACCCGCGCATTCCAGGCGCATTCCAAACACAACAGATAGACGATCATTTTAAATAAACTGGTTTCTTCAACACTGCCCGCCTGGAATGCGCGGGTGGGAAATGAGCGGAAGTGAACTAACCCCGCCCGCAAGTCACGGTCCAGGCGAACAAAACAAGCGCCCCTCGCCACCGGCCACCACCGAATGACAGATTTCTCAGAAGACCTTCCAAGATCAGCAAGTTGGCAGCGTCCGCAACGAAAGAACTTCATAAATGTCAGTATTTTGTCAATTAATAAAGTTTTAAAATGTAAGAAAAACATTCTTCTTCGGCAAACAATTGTCGCATCTGCCTGCATCATCAGCAGCGGCGACTACTGACGACGTACGCGATTGTCAGAGGGGTGTCCCAATTCGGAGGGGTTTACTTTCTGCCCTACCCCTTAGCACTCCGTTTCATAGGGGTAGGGCCAAGGGGGAGGGCTAGAAAGAGAAATGGGATTGGGCCTTTGTCCTCTCATCTCACTTCTTTCTCTCTTTATTCAGGTTGAAGGGCTGCAGTTTGTCAGAGATCAGCTGTTCTTCTCTGGTCTCAGCTCTGAAGTCCAACCCCTCCCTCCTGAAACATCTGAAACATCTGGACCTGAGTGAGAACCAGCTGCAGGATTCAGGAGTTGAGCAGCTGTGTGGTTTTCTGGAGAGTCCACTCTGCAGTCTGGAGACTCTGTGGTCAGTTGACTGTCTGTTACTGTTGTAGAAGGAGAAATGTTTGTCAGCAGCTGTGATCTGAGACTCTGATCCTGCAGTAAGAGAGTGGACTGAGCTCAGCAGCAGGTTACTGATGTGTGTGGACATGAGAAGGTGTGTGACTGTTGTGCTGACATAAATCAATCAAACTTACTTTAAAGGTTTTATAGAAGATCTTTATTACTAACAAAAATGAATTAAAGCTAAAAAATGGTGTTATTAAGCTGTAGCAGCCTTGTTTTTATTGTGATTAAAAAAAAGAAAATAAACATTAATCAACTCTGGACATTGTAAAACCAACATTACTTTAGCCAATCAATAATGAGGTAGCCTCGTTATCTATTGGTTTTCTAACGTGTCAATCAACCTCTCTACATTTGTAGCGTAACTGTCATGCTCTTACGCCCTTTTCGTCCCCCCTCCCCCACACGTTCCACCCCACTCCACCCATGCTAGGCTCTGCTGCCGCTATCAACACCTTTTCACCTGTAGACTTGAGACAATTTTTCTTAATCATAGCTGCAATGTGCCTTGTATGAAAAAAACTTGTATGAAAAAGTCCGGAGAGTGAGAGGAGGAGGGGGGGGGGGGGGGGGGGGGTTGTTTATGCCTGCATGCTGCAGTGCACACACAGATCAGTTGTGAGCTCCCAGCGTGAGTCTGCTCCAGTCATGCAGCGCCACACAAACCTCCCCCGGTCCTCCTCTGATCCACCCGAGAGCAGGGACGGATCAGGGACAGGATTTGGCGCAAGTGCAGGATTTTACTCATATTCGCTGTTTTATCTTGTTCAAAAAGACACGGTAGCTATGTGTTAGCGCTATGATGCTAAGTTGCTACATGCTACATGCTACTTTCTGCGTAAGGAGGAGGCGGTCCTCCGGAGAGAGTAGGGGAGGAGGGGGTGTAGGTCACGCATGTGCAGCATTTCAAAAAGGACTAACAGTCACTGGATTTCTCTCTCCATGGAAAATCCTCCATACAACCTTTAAGCAGCACAAAGTGCTGAAAACAAGTTAAAGTCATGACAAAGATAAAAACTAAACAGAGGAAAACTAAAACAGAGAACCCATCCCTCCATATTCAGTGACACACACACACACACACACACACACACACACACACACACACACACACACACAAACACTAAGGTTGTCGACCGTCCCCTATTAGCCGGGACGTCACGTATTTGAGCCAAAAAAGGCGCACCCCGTATGGGACGTTGTTTGTCCCAGCCGCATGGGTAAAAGCAAGGTGCTTTTATTTTTGTCTCTCTGTGCGCCATGAATTGCATGTCTGGCTGCCTGCCTGCCTGCATGGCCAACTGTAAACTATGGGCACTAGGACCTCTCAGTTGACAGCCAGGATAGGCAGCCACAGCTTCAACCTGTGGCTTCAGAGCCAACGTGCTTATGTGCATGTGACTCAGTCCCAGTGTGTGGGTACATGCACGCTGTAGTGTGTAGCGAGTGACTACCGGCGAGGCAGGCATGGACATGTCCTGCAATGACTTCTTTTTTGCTGCACAAAAAGTCACGGAGTTGCTGGATGCTGTTAAAAGAAGCAAGAAATATCCCTGGAGAAATAAATAGGTGAACTCACCTCACCTGTGGATGGCCTATGCCCCTCTAGGGGTTTAAAGGCCAAGTAAGTAAGTAAATTTTTATTGTATTTTTAATTTTTGCTATCGGACTCAGATTTTCTTAACTCTCTCCTAATATGTTTTTCTTTTGTTCTTGCATTTGATGATACAAGCACCAAAATTGGCATGATGACTCTTTAAGGTCCACTCAACAGATCTTTCCGACTATCCACCTGAAAAATCCAAGATGGTAGCCATTTTCCAGATGGTCACCATCTGGCGCTTGCACTAACAATTTCCCTCATAAATCTGTATCCACCCCACCGATTTTAGTGATCTTGGTGTAAAATTGTATGTTTGTGGGTATGCTGAATTCATTTTTGACACTCTCAAGAGCATTTAAGCACCATGTAGATGACTATTAATAAAATAAACAAAAAATTACAACATCAAAACATATTTTATTAACGACAAGTCACATGCAAAATAAAAGGAAAGAATCATTATAAATCAGAAACTGACTTAATTGAACATGAACGTCACATTAATGCTAAAATAATAATGCTCAAAATATTCAAAATCTGCTGTCAAATGTTCATTTACTGAACTCGGTTCACTGTGACATTGCTGGTCAAAAACACAGCTACACAGAGTGGTACAAGAAAGTCCCACGCGGAAACATAGGCACCTCCAGGTGCAGCCTTTCTTGCAGCTGCATTTGGTCAATTCCTGGCAGCATGTGGCTATTGATGGAAGGGTTGTCCAGTGTATTTTCCATAACTTTTCACTTTGAATCCAGCCCCAGTCGGCAGGAGTGCTGGTTTCTGGGTTTAAGTTGCTTGGCCCCAGATGCTGGTTGGCAGCACGCTTTTAGCGTGCTCCCTCAAGGCAGCTGTGGTTGGTGGAATTGCATCATAAGTCCTCTGCTTGCAGGCAAAGAGATCCAGCCTTGCCTCATTTAACACAACTGGCTGCACTGGATCTGTCTAAGGACAATGAAGTTCTCCAGTTTCTGCTGGTCATCATCTGAAACTTCTCATGGAGAAGTTTGTCTTTTATCCATAGTGTCTGCTTTGGAATCGTGCAATTGGGGGCAATGGGCTCTATGCACAACTCAATCACTTCCTGAACTTTAGGAGGTTCTTTGCTTCCTGTCTTTCGTGACAGGATGAGCTGATTAATACAGGTGTGTCTGACCATTACTTTTGTGGTTACAGAGGTCAGACACACCTGGATTAATCAGCTCGTCCTACCATGAAAGACAGGAAGCAAAGAGCCTCCTGAAGTTCAGGAAGTGGTTGAGTTGTGCATATAGTCCATTGCATGATTCAGTGTCATACACTTCGACATACAGACAGGGGTCAGACAGGAATCGAACTCACAAACTCTCGATTGTGGGACAAGCACTCTCCCCACTGAACCACAGCTACCTGTTGGCCCTGTTAAAGAAACCAGCTCATGGAGCGGAATCCCTTGAGCACTGGCTCCTTGTCTAAAGGCTATCCACAAGTTTTCTAGCCCAAGCTCTTGTAAAGATGACATAGTCGACGCTGCTATAACGACAACATCAGTGTCATTTGCTT
Organism: Salarias fasciatus; assembly: GCF_902148845.1. NCBI lineage: Eukaryota > Metazoa > Chordata > Actinopteri > Blenniiformes > Blenniidae > Salarias > Salarias fasciatus. The sequence goes on from NC_043753.1 coordinate 223,155, forward strand.
TGATGATAATGGACTTGCTACCTTGCAACGTTGCGTCCCTGGCATGTGCAAACACTCTATGTCAGCTTCCTCCTGGGAGCATGGGGCCACGGCATCCAGGGACCTCACTCTGTTGCTGATGGCATTATCTGCCCTTGTCACGATGATGGTGTCAGCGTCACAAATTTTCTCTGCGAGGAAATTAAATAGTTCAGTCTTATACCCCCAATGCACACTGGATGCGGTCCGGCTCCGGAACGGCTCCTATCCGGACACCGCAGCTAATCCATAGTCATTAAAATCAATGCTGTGATGCACACCGGCTGCAGTCCGGCTGCGGTCCGGCTCCGGTCCAGCTGCGGAGCCTCTGCGGAGCTCCGGTCTCTTTCCGCAAAGATCCTATTTTTCCGCATGCCGGAGCCCTACCGCGTCAATTCAGACAGAAGCAAGTCGGGTGCCCGGAAGGAAACGCGATACGTGTTCTAAAATAAGTCACTGCAAAATAAAATCTGTGTCGTGTTTTTGCCTTAATATTCTATTTTTTTTACTTCTTCTGGTAGAACAGAACAAACAACGTCATTTAGTCATTATAGGCATTAGAAGAATGAACTGTTTTGTTCTTCGTCACTGCTGAGAAGCCAAATGACTTCAAAATGGCTCAAAACAGCTCTGTGACCGGAACAGCTCCATGTTGCCAGATTGGGCGGGTTTGTTCCAAATCAAGCGTCTTTTTTGAACACGTTGGACTGGTTGATGAAATGATTATGTGTTTATGACGTGTTTTTTATCATACAAATATGGTTTTGACGTGCATTTTCATCCGAGATGGTGGTTTGGGCTGCTTTCTATTGAGCAAAACGAGTTTCAAATTGTCTACGGGGGATAACGACAGATCTGGCAACCTCCTCTGGCTTGAATGCGGAGACACCGCAGGCGGTGTGAATCACAGTGCTCCGGCGTACCGGGCCGGAACCGGACCGGAGCCGTTCCGTAGCCGGACCGCATCCAGTGTGCATCGGGGGTTACTCATCAGACATTGTCTTCAAGTCATGACCCATCATTATCTTCATCTCCAGTATGTTTAGAGCTAGACAGGCTATACTTCTCACACACAGAAAACTTCTGTGTGCTGCCTCTACCACTACACCCTTACACCTCATGCATAAGCACCTGGTGATATAAAACAAATGAAGCAGCGACACAGAGCCATGCAACCAGATACAAATCATATAAATTGACCAAATAAATGTATATAATTGGCCATATTCTGACACTATATGTAATTGAGAGTGTTGAGAGTGTCAAAAATGAATTCAGCATACCCAAAAACATACAATTTGACACCAAGATCACTAAAATTGTTGGGTTGGATACAGATTCATGAGGAAAATTGTTATTGCAAGCGACATCTTGAAAAATGGCCACCATTTTGGATTTTCAGGTGGCTAGTTGGACAGATCTGTTGAGTGCACCTTAAGGAGTCACCATGCCAATTTTGCTGCTTGTATCAACATTTGCACGATTATGGTGCATATTTGCATTTATCCTCCCAGCTATCAGGACCAATCTCTTACAGTCACAGCCTTCCCCCACTTCCCATTGATGGACACATACACACGTGGACAAAATTGTTGGTAGCCTTTGTTTAATGAAAAAAAAATTCACAATGGTCAGAGAAATAACTTGAATCTGACGAAAGTAATAATAAAAAATAAAATAATGAAAAAAATTCTTTGAAATTTAACTAATGAAAGTCAGGCATTGCTTTTCAACCATACATCTACAACATTATTTAAATAAAATAAACTCAAGAAACAGGCCTGAACTAAAATGATGGTACCCCTAGAAAAGACTGAAAATGATGTGACCAAAGGGACATGTCAATCCAAGGTGTGTCCACTAATTAGCGTCACAGGTGTCTACAATCTTGTAATCAGTCAGTGGCTCATATAGAGGGTGACAGGTGACATGAAGTGTACCACACTCAACATGGACCAGAGGAAGCAAAGAAAAGAGTTGTCTCAGGAGATTAGAGAGAAAATTAAAGACAAGCAGTTAAAGGTAGCGGTGTCCCAGACTAAGAATTTACATAGTCGAATCTGATTCGTCCGATCCTGCCAATCATCAACAGTTGAATGTATACTCTTTTTTTTTTCATTTGAATATAGGTTACAGTAGAATGTTGCAGTAATAAAAAAAAAAAAAACAGTGCAGGCAGGTAAAACAATACTTTTATTTTTTTCCTACACACAACTGAAACAGACTGGAACAAAGTCTCGGTAACTCTAAACATCAAACAAATGGGCTTGATGAGCTGTGGCCACTCTGATATTGCGGGTGAATCTAGAAAAAATAATTATATATCCTATAAGCCCAGATAGCATGATATGATGCCTGGCGTACTAGCGTTACATTAAAAATGAGAAGTGAGTGACAGAACAGTCTTTTATTAGCCCAGTTATCTGGCTACTTACCCGTTTAAGATGGAAAGCCATGTTAGTTGTTGTGGCGTGATATGAAAGGAGCTGCTGACAAAACTTGCATTTGACTTTTTTTGGATCATCTTTGACTTGATCAAAATGTTTCCACACTGCTGAAGTTTTTTTTCTGACATTCTGAGCCTTTTAAAGTTAAGCCAAATCACCATCGGGTTGTGCCACTCACCATGGTGGTTCATTCACAAACACTAAATAGAGTATTGAATAAAAGTACAAGTTAAGTAAATTTTTTGAATTTGATAGGCTAACACATAGCTGAGGGAACTTTTTTTTAACAGCGGGTGCTGAGAAAAAAAAGAGGGTGGGGCCAGACACACTCACACACACACACACACACACACACACACACACACACACACACACACACACACACACACACACACAGCTACCAGGCCTAACGTTATGAGATGCTCTTGTGCTGACCGTGTTGCTGACCATGAACTATACATTAAAATCATCACAAAATGCAGACTGCTCAGCGGCAGAATAAAAAACAAACACATGTTGAACACATGTCTAACAGGATTAGTGATGGTATCACATGATACAGCCTTAGTAAAACTGATGTTTCAATACAATTCAGCAGTTGATAAATCATGTCTACTGACTGCACGGCAGCAAAATCATAATCAAGCAGTGTTTCTACCTTGTGCTGCAGCCTGCTGTCATAACTTTCCAAATGTGCTTTTGTGCTCTTGGCCTATCAAAATAATGATTCTCAGACCTGATTCTTTGTAGTGAATCAGAAATCCGCATTAAGATTGATTTTATGACAGAATGAAAGCACAAATATTGGCAATTATGGTGATTTTCATAAAAACACTAAACATAAGCTATCAAGTTTTACAACCTTAAGGTAATAATGGAGAGTCATCCGGGAGTCGAAAGAGTCGGTTCTTGTCTGGGAGTTGAGCTAAAAAAGCCGACTCTCTGAAAATAGACCAACTTCCCAGCACTGTAAGAGCAGCCAGTGTGAGCGCTGCGCGCAACATCACCCTTTGTGAAAATTCAGAATGCAGATTAATTTCATTAAATTGAATTTATTTTCAAGCTGTCATCAAATTACATTTAATGGGAAAACATAGCTAAATTAATTATTATTTATAAAATAAAAGTAGAAATGGAGTTTTCAGTTATGGAAGTTTTTGCTACATTCGCGAGGAGGTGCTGCAGAACCCTCCGCACCCCTACTTCCCGCGGCCATGGGCTAACGTGTATATCAAATAGGCTTTATTCAGTCACTCAGCACCCCCATACAGCTGTAATGGAATGGTCTTCATTTCATCGCCACATTTTGTGATGCTTCGATTGTATGATTGGCCTTCGAATCAGGCCCCTTCGAACAGATCATCGAATGTTTGAAGACACCCCTAGTTAAAGGTCAAAGCTATAAGACCACCTCCAAGCAGTTTGATGTTCCTCTGACTACAGTTGCACATATTATTCAGAAATGTAAAGGGCAACTCCGTTTTTTTTACACCTGGACCTTATTTCTAGGTGTGTGCATGCTCATATACTCACTCAGACAAACATCGTGCAGCTCGGAGCCCTTTAGAAGTTATTTAGATACAACCGATTTAGCCGCACTTAGCGGGGGCCACGGCAAGGGAGCTTCAGGGCGGGACATAATCTCTGCAAAAACGCTCATTTTGGCTATATTTTTTCATCCATTGCCAGTGTTATCATAAAGTCAGCTTGTCTACCGTCTTCAGGTGGGTCAGCTGACAGTTTTCACTAACTTAGACACAATTAGCTCGGATGGGAATGTTGGAGCTCCTCTCCCCAGCAGAGAGGCACTTTGAGTGAGCCTCGGCTGTCACAGCACCCGGGCGTCCGACACGCCGGGAGGCTGCATAAAGTCAGCTCGTCTACCGTCTTCAGGTGGGTCAGCTGACATACCTGAAGACGGTCAGACGGCCAGGGATGGCTGGCGCGTGGGTCCAGTCGCCCGCTTGCGGAGCCAGGCCTGGAGGCTGGGCCGCTGGGTTGGGGGAACCGTCCGCCATGGCGGTGGCGCTGGGCGCCATGCCGGGCGGGGGGGGGCCCCGTGGGGACCCCGGGTTGTCTTTCGGTCTGGGGTTGGATGCTCAAAGCTCTGCTCTGCTCTGATGGGATCTGCTGTGCTTACCTCTTCTCTGACACCTCGCTAACTTAGCCACAATTAGCTGGGATGGGAACGTTGAAGCTCCTCTCCCCAGCAGAGAGGCACTTGCACCGCGGCCTGCTCCACACACCTACGTGGTTATGCGGCGGGTCCCCGCGTGCTCCGCGGCCAGCACGGAGTGTGTCTCCGCCCAGGAGCGGAGATCCAGCAGCCACGGCGCGGATCCAGAGCTCTCCCGCTGACAGGAGAGCTCTGGATCTCTGCTCCCGGGCAGAGATGCGCTCCTTGCCGGCCGCGGAGGGTGCGGAGACCTGCGTGAAGCGGGCCGCGGTGCGGCTGCTGGAGCTCTCCCGTTGCCTCCGTGGAGCAGCTCCGGGCTGTTTACCCAATTGGCCCCAACTTGGCCCCAACTTGGCCCCTGGGATCAGGCACCCAGGCACCGTGACAGCCGAGGCTGACTCAAAGTGCCTCTCTGCTCGGGAGAGGAGCTCCAACATTCCCATCCGAGCTAATTGTGGCTAAGTTAGCGAAAACTGTCAGCTGACCCACCTGAAGATGGTAGACGAGCTGACTTTATGATAACACTGGCGATGGATGAAAAAATATAGCCGAAATGAGCGACTTTGCAGAGATTATGTCCCGCACTGAAGCTCCCTTGCAGTGGCCACCGCTAAATCGGTTGTATCTAAATAACTTCTGAAGGACTCCGAGCTGCACAGTGTTTGTCTGAGTGAGTATATGAGCATGCACACACCTAGAAATAAGGTCCAGGTGTCAAAAAACCGGAGTTGCCCTTTAAGATTCATGGGACTGTAGCCGAACTTCCTGGACGTGGCCGCAGGAGGAAAACTCATGACAAACCAAAGAGACGGATAGTACGAATGGTAACAAAAGAGCCCAGAAAAACTTCAAAGAGATTAAAGGTGAACTTCAAGCTCAAGGAACATCAGTGTCAGATCGCACCATCCATTGTTTTTTGAACCAAAGTGGACTTCATGGGAGAAGACCAAGGAGGACACCATTGTTAAAAACAAATCATAAAAAAGCTAGACTGGAATTTGCCCAACTACATGTTGACATGCCACAAAGCTTCTGGGAGAATGTCCTATGGACAGATGAGACAAAAATGGAAGTTTTTTCCAAGGCACATCAGCTCTACAGTGGTATGAGGAAGTATCTGAACCTTTTGGAATTTCTCACATTTCTGCATAAAATCACCGTCAAATGTGATCTGATCTTTGTCAAAATCACACAGATGAATAAACAGTGTCTGCTTTAACTAAAACTAAAACATTTATAGGTTTAATGAGGATAGCAACCAAACAATGACAGAGGGGAGAGGAATAAGTAACTGAACTCCTCTGCCTAAGGAGACTAATTAAAGAGCAAATGAAACCAATTTTTGCCAAACAATTTAAATCTGGTGTGTGCCCAATCACTGTTGAGTGGCTGAAAGCTGCCCTGCCCACTATAAAACACACACCTGGTAAGAATTGTCTTGATGAGAAGCATTGTCTGATGTGCATGGCTCTCTCAAAAGAGCTGTCTGAAGACCTGCGATCAAGAATTGTTGATTTGTATAAAGCTGGGAAAGGATACAAAACCATCTCCAAAAGTCTGGATGTTGATCAACAGTCAGAGAAGTTGTCTACAAATGGAGAGAGTTTGGCACTGTTGCTTCTCTCCCAAGGAGTGGCCGTCTACCAAAGATGACGCCAAGAGTTCAGCGCAGAATACTCAGAGAGGTATAAAAGAACCCTAGAGTGTCTGCTAAAGACTTACAGAAATCACTGGCATAGTCCAATATCTCTGTGCACACATCAACTATATGTAAAAGCAATGGCCAAGAATGGTGTTCATGGCAGGACTGCACGGAGGAAGCCACTGCTATCTAAAAAAACATTGTTGCTCATTTAATGTTTGCAAAAAGGCACTTAGACACTCCACAGAAGTTTTGGCAAAATATTTTGTGGACTGATGAAACCAAAGTTGAATTGTTTGGGAGGGACACACAGCGTCATGTGTGGAGGAAAAATGGAACAGCTCACCAACATCAACACCTCGTCCCCACCGTGAAGCATGGTGGAGGGAGCATCATGGTTTGGGGATGTTGTGCTGCCTCAGGGCCTGGACAACTTGCAATCATTAATGGAAAAATTAATTCAAAAGTTTATCAGGATGTTTTGCAGGAAAACCTGAGGCCGTCTGTCAGACGCTGTCTGAAGCTAAAAAGAGGATGGATGCTGCAACAAGACAATGATCCAAAACACAGAAGTAAATCAACTTCAGAATGGTTTTAGAAGAACAAAATACACGTTCTGGAGCGGCCAAGTCAAAGTCCAGACTTGAACCCCATTGAGATGCTGTGGCATGACCTCAAGACAGCCATTCATGCCAGACATCCCAGGAATCGAACTGAACTACAGCAGTTTTGTAAAGAAGAATGGGCCAAGATGACTCCTGATCGATGTGCCAGACTGATCTGCAGCTACAGGAAGCGTCACAAAATATTAAATGTGATGGTTCAGTTACTTATTCCTTCCCCTTCTGTCATTGTTTGCATGCTATCCTCATTAAAATATGAAAACCTATAAATGTTTGGGTGGTTTTAGTTTAAGCAGACACTGTTTTTTAATCTGTGTGATTTTGACAAAGATCAGATCACATTTGATGGTGATTTTATGCAGAAATGTGAGAAATTCCGAAAGGTTCAGATACTTTTTTATACTACTGTATGTTCACAGAAGGGAAAATGAAGCATATTGAGAAAAGAACACTGTCCCTACTCTGAAACATGGAGGAGGCTCTGTTATGTTCTGGGGCTGCTTTGCTGCATTTGGCACAGGGTGTCTTCAATCTGTGCAGGGTGCAATGAAATCTCAAGACTAAGGGATTCTGGAGAGAAATGTGCTGCCAATGTCAGAAAGCTTGGTCTCAGTCACAGGTCGTGGGTCTTGCAACAGGACAATGACCCAAAACACACAGCTAAAAACACCCAGGAATGGCCAAGAGGAAAACATTGGACTGTTCTCAAGTGGTGTTCTATGAGCCCTGACCGCAATCCTCCGTCGGAGCTGGGGGTGTCGTGGCGTTGGTGGTGTGGTGCACACGGAGTGTCAGGGCACCCATGTCTACGGCCACAGCGCCTCCCCCCTGGACACTGCGCCCTAAGTGGCCGCCGAGTTTGCCTATGCCGAGAGCCGAGCCTGCAAACAGTTTTGTCCACGTGTGTACATCTTAAGGAGAAACAGAGATAGGGAGAAGGCAGGCAGGCACTATCCACAGTATTTGTGTGTGTGTGTGTGTGTGTGTGTGTGTGTGTGTGTGTGTGTGTGTGTGTGTGTGTGTGTGTGTGCGTGCGTGCGTGCGTGCGTGCGTGCGTGCGTGCGTGTGAGCGTGCGTGCGTGTGTGTGAGTGTGTGTTTTCAGTTTAGATTCTGCACCTTGTTGGGTTTTTTGTTTCAGAAGGTTTTTAAGTTTTGATTTTACACTTTTTTTTGTTGAAAATGCAAAAAGAAAATGTTAAAATCCAGAAGAGACAGCAGTTGTTTAATGTTATTTTGCACAATTAGCAATAAATATACTTGAATAATAACTGTGTCACATGTATGCCTAAAATACAAACTGATCATGAGGTATTACAATCTTGTTACTGTAAGTGTAATGCAACCTAATGTAGCCTAATGTGTTTTTATAATCTGTCATAGGTATAACTTTGCTAAAATGCCCACAGACAGGAAGAATTTAAAAGGTCAGTTAAAAGCCAGTTTAAAAGGTGAGTCTTTAACCTTCTGTTAAAACTCCCAGCAGTCTCTGCAGTCCTGAGCTTCTCCAGCAGGCTGTTCCACAGATGGAGGCCATCGTGGCTAAAAGCTGCCTCACTGTGAGTTTTTGTTCTTCTTCTGATGTGGATCAGAGGAGCTGCTGGAGGAGCTCAGGATCCACGAGGGTCGATGTGGTCAAAGCTCATCAGATCAATAAGATGGAGCAAGGCCGTTAAGACATTTAAAAAGTAGTTAAAGAAGCTTAAAATCCACCCTGAAGCAGACAGGGAGCCAATGCTACGACTTTAAAGCTGGTGTCATGTGGACCCGCCCTCTGGTCCTCATCAGCAGGTGTGGCTGAGTTTTGCATGAGGATGATGTGAGTGATGAAGATCCACAACAACAGAACAGCTCATTGATCAGGACACAGTAATGTGGAGCTGCTCATTTCTCCATTAACACATCTGGTTGTTTCCTCCTCATTTATTCTGCTGCTTTCTCTCTTTATTCAGGTTGAGGAGCTGCAGTTTGTCAAAGATCAGCTGTTCTTCTCTGGCCTCAGCTCTGAAGTCCAACCCCTCCCACCTGAAGGAGCTCGACCTAAGCTATAACAATCTGCTGAATCCAGATGTGCAGCAGCTGGTTGATCTTCAGCAGAGTCCAGACTGCAGCCTGCAGACTCTGAGGTCAGTAGATGGTTGGAGTGAGTCCATGCTGCTTTCAGCAGGTTTGTACTAAACACAGTCAGTGTGAGAACAAAGATCCAGTGTTTGACTCTCAGTGAGGCTGTGAGAGGAGAACGCTGAGCAGCTTCAGGATTGGACAGCAGAGGACACACAGTCAGCCAATCAGAGGAGCCACAGGCTTGTTGTGTTGGTGTGACAGTGGTGGTCCTTCATGAGCTCTGAGCTGCTGACTGCTGCTCTGAACAGGACTGAAGTCCTCGCTGCTTCACAGAGACTCTGATCATCTCCTCTCATCTCTCTGCAGGTGGAAGTACTGAGAGCAGAGAGGAAGCTGTGTGTCCTGAAGATCTACTGAGGAGAGCAGAGCTTCATCCAGACTGAGTGACAGAGGAACCACCAGAAGATCTGCTGAGTGTCAGTGGAGCAGTGTGAAGAGCTGAGAGAGTCCAGCATCGAGCCAGGGTTCCTCTGGATGTGATGCAGAACCATCACTGTGTGGACTGAACTTCCTCCTCCTCTTCATATTGTCATTTGAAGCTTTTGATATTTTTTGTTTATTTTTCTCAATTCTTTATTGACTTTTGAATCATGTTCCTTCATTCTGGACCTTAACAAGTCCCCTTCAGAGGACAATGAGACTCTGTAACCTTCAGAGAGTGAACTGGTCTGTGTGGAGTTTCTCAGCTTCTGTAAAGTGGACCAGGAGCTGCTCAACACTCCATCAAGCTGTTCACCACCTTCACCTCCATCAGCTGAGGATTTGTCCACAGCACAGAGAGTGAGCTGCATGAACAGAGACACTTCCTGTTCCGGTCGGCTCTGATTGTGTCTTGAAAGTGAAATGAATCCTCCGCTGTGTGTCGGTCACACTGAGTGATCTGCACTGTCACACACCGGTCAGCAGGCTGCTGCAGCTGCTTTGTACAGTGTGGCTGTGGCCGACTGGTCCCATCAGGACTCAACATGTCTCCTCTGAGAACCGTCCACAGCTGATCGGGGAGGATCAGGTTGCTCCTGCTGCTGCTCAACATGATCTCAGGTGGTCCACACTGTACAGAGTTTGACGACTCAGCTTTTAAAACCACTTTCTGTCCTTCAAACTAATGTTTGTGGAATCACAAGTCTTTGAACTCAAATTAAGCCAAACATCTTTTTTTATTATTATTTTCAGGACAATCTGAATTGTCACATTGTGTGTGCTTCACACATATACCTGTTTTTGCTCTCATCCTGTTTCTAGTGGAGATGGTCTGATCTGAGATTCTGGATCAGTATCAGATCCAATATGGACCAAAACAGCTGCATCAGATTTCAGAATGTTTGGTTTAGAAAATGTCTGAAACACTCCATGAGCCCAAACTGTCCAACAATAGTCCAACTTCACTTTGCACCACATGTAAACACAGCTGAGCTGCTGCTGTGAGCCTGACTTTTCATCTCTGATCAGAACTGAGAGAAACTGATGTCTGCTGTGTGAATTATTTTGTCAGGATTTGGTCGGTTTTATGCTGTAAAAAGAAACAAAACATGACTCCACATCTTTCATCAGGTCTGTTTATAGCAGCCTTTTATATTCATTGTTGGCAGGTCATTGACTTCATTTAGATATTTATTGTTGCATTCGTTGGACACATTGTGGCAGTAATTGAACACAGGCTGTAGATGTGGAGGTCAAAGGTCACAGGAAGAAAAACGACAGGGGTGGGAGCATAGACATTGTGGCTTTTGAGCGGCGACTTACGGACAAGAAGACGAGATGAGGTCTGCACTCTTACTCAACCAACGCTTTATTGTTAAAACAACCAAGCAAGGAAACATGACACATCAATACAAAAACATGGTGGCCGTAGGCCCCAGGTCAGCCCCCAAGCAACCCCTCTGGCCCACGGTCCGACACATAATAAACATAAAGGCAACACAAATTAACTCACAAGACAGTAACACAAAGGTGGAACAAACCATAATAAAAGCAAACCCCAGGAATGCAGTGAAACCCCGCAAATGGTCCCAAAAGTCCCGAACGGGGAGCTCCCATAATGCCTTGCGGCTTCCTGGAACACTCAGTTCTGGGGCAGTGGCTCTCTAGCGCCCCTAGCGACCGCCGCAGTCGCTACAACATAATAAAGAGTAGACTCCGCATTAGCCGCTACCGCGAATGGGCGCTGTCGATGCGGCCGCCATCTTGGTCCGGTCGTCCACCTCACTCTGCACCGCTGTTTGACCGGGGCAATGAAGTCTCAGCTCGTTAAATGATTCATAGTTCGCTCAATACTACGCATTTCTTTTTTTTTAATCTGCAAATGTCATTCAAAGAGGCATGATAGAGGCCACAATTTTTGGTGTTTTCAAATGTTTATAATGAATGAAATAATATTTTAGAAGATGCTGGAAGAGCTGTATGCCATAGTATAATTAGAGCGAGGTTCCTGCTATGTCTCAATAATTATTAATAACTGGTGGTTTTAATCGGCTAATTTAATGTTTTCATTTATATTTAGTTTAGTTTAATTTTATATATATATTTATCTATTTATATACACATGTCAAAGTATAATATAATGTCATATAGAGGCAGACTGTCTATTTTAAAATGAAGACAAGACAGATAGATAGATAGATAGATAGATAGATAGATAGATAGATAGACGGAGAGAGAATCACAATGATAAGTAATTTATGTCCTGTAATCAAAAGAATATTTTCCTTCATCAGTGCTAACAGTCTTATTGTGATGCTCCTGCTCTTTGGAGGAGATCTGGAAACTTAAAGACTTAGAACACACTTAAAGCATGTTTTCTGTGTTGTCTTTTGGCTTGTTTTTCCCTTTTCTTTTCTTTTGTTGCTGTTTTTGCTTTTTTCTACTCATTTTATGTGTCTTTTTGTCTTTTTGTTTTTGTTTTTTGGGGGGTGTGGGTGGGGGGTCATCTGTTTGGACGGATTCTCTCTATCATGATCATTGTGAATGCTGGAATCAGTTATTTTTCTATCACCAATGAGGGAGAATCTAGATATTAATGTGCCTGTCCCTGCTTCGTCTATGTTCAACTACAAAAGTAACTTAAAGAACAATTTAATATCGCAATATCTGACCTAATCCAAACACAATGAGAGATACATGAGATACCTGGGAATTGCTTTATATTGTCTGTTTTTTTTTTATTCGTAGTTTATATTTTTGTAAGATTTCTCTTTTTTTTCTTTTCTTTTCTCTGTATTTTTGTTTTTCTATTTTTCTGCTGGATTTTATGTCATCTTCTTATGTACGACTTTTACATGGTCATTTCTTTTTTTTCACTTTGAGTTTGTGCAGGAGCAGCATTTATACAAGATTTTTGGCTTTTTTGTTTTTCGTTCCCATGCACATACTCATATTGTTTTGACAATATGTGCAAAAGAAAAAAAAAAAAAGATGGATGGAATAACGCCATCTCTAAGGCGGACAACCTTGTCCTGTCCTGTGAAAATCCTGCTCTCTGAAGTCTCACTATACAGCACAGACGAGTCTCTTGCTGGGAAATTCTCACTCCTTAGAGCGATCTCCCACTTCTTGGGGCGACAGTAGCTCAGTTGGTAGAGCAGGTCGTCTTATAACCGGAAGGTTGGCAGTTCGATCCCCGCTCCCGCAGGTGTAAAGCTGGCGTTGTGTCCTTGGGCAAGACACTTCACTCACCTTGCCTAGTATGAAAGTTGTGAGAGTGAATGGTTGGTGGTGGTCGGAGGGGCCGATGGTGCAGATTGGCAGCCTCGCTTCTGTCAGGGCAGCTGTGGCTCCAGTAGTAGCTTACCACCAGCGAGTACGGGGTGAAAGGGTTGATGTGATATTGCAGTGTGAAGTGCTTTGGACTCTGTCAAGCAGGGTAAAAAGCGCTATACAAGTGTAGTCCATTTACCATTTCTGTCTTTAGGAAATATGCAAAATAAAACAGAAGATCACCACAAAATAATCTTAAAAAAGAGCACCCTTTCTTCCTTTTTCACTCTATTTTACTCTATCTTCTCTATCTTCCTTTAAGTTTCTTAGAACCTCTCATTCTCGTTTTTCACATTAATGCAAACCTGTTCCTAAAAGTTCCTATAATTGTGAATGAGCAAGCTGTTTGCAAATGACTCTGCAGTCAGGTGTAATGTTAAAAAAAACCTTCAATCCTACCTGTGAAAAGCTAATGTGAAAGCTGCAATTTAGTTCAAATAAATACAAATGTTCTGAAATACTGTATAAAGTGTTTTTATTCTTTAATCAGTTGATATAAACATTTATGATGTTATAGAATGTGGTAATGTATAGAACATGAAAAATAATGTCAGTTACTTTGCTGAGTAACTAGTTACTCTTACAGTGAGGTAACTGAGTTACTAATTCAATTAGTTTTTGGGAGAAGTAATTTGTAATTCTAACTAATTACTTTTTAAAAGTAACTTGCCCAACACTGATAATAAGTGACTGTTAGCTCAGCTGTGGAAGGAAGTCAACAGTTCTCACAGTAATCCATTATTTTAATCACAATAATTGTTGAGGCCAGTTCTACTTTTATGTATTAACATTACTGTTGTCAATTAAATGGACAATGAAAACTGCTAAAAATCTATCTGCCTATCGATCTCCCTTTCCCTCTCTTTTAAAGCTAAAGTCTACTGAAATTAACATTGAAATTGGTTTAATATTTATTAAAATTGATTTTATTTTGACCATTAATATGATCTGAAACGTAAGTAAATAGCTGTTGTCAAGTCATCAAATTTTTGCTGAGAATTTCATAATTTTAAACCTAAAAGAAGATTAAATGTGACAAAAATCAAGATATTATCCTGAATATTCATCTGAAATTTAGGGAAAATAAAGCAAAAAAATATATATTTTAAGTCATTTAAAATCATAAAAATAACTTAAAATAAGTTAAGTTAAGTGAAGTTAAAATCAATCAATAAATATCTGTTTTTGTTTTTCTTTCTGTAGTTTTTCTCCTTTCAAATAGAGTGAAGGAACAGAACAAGTCTCGAGGGTGGGGCTACCCCATCACTACTTCCGGGTAGTTCCTGGTCAACAAGAAACAGCGTTTGGTATTTGATGTCACCAACATCTTCAGCTCCAAAACAAATTCCACACACTTTTTCAATGGGAACAGCAAAACAGAAAAGGTATTTGAACAGCAACTGTCTTTACTCGATTGAGTGAAGTGAGATGAGTTTAGGAGCTACGTTTTCCGTTCTCTCCTACACGGCAACCTGAGCAACTCTCTCTGAAGGAGGGGTGGAGTCGGAAGAACAATATCTGTCGTTATAAATTGGACTGAAGTTCTGATTTTAAACATTCAGAGTCAAAAGAACCACAAACAGAACAAATCAGGGCCTGGCCGGGGGCGGGGCAAATGACCAGGCCTTTTAACACAAATAAAGCTCATGATAACAATCATTTCATAACATACACATGACCGCAACAGCAGGGCTTACGAACTTCAGCACCACGGAGAGCGACCGTGCAATCTACAAGTCCATCAAACGGACATGAAGTATGAAAAACCAAGAGAACAACAAAAACATGAGGCTCCATGGTCACTAATGATGAAACTACACAAACTCAAAGCCGCTCAGCACCACGGACAGCGACCACATAATTCTGACACCCGCTTTAACTATTTCAACTCAGAGCCTGTAACAGCAGCTATAAAATTTAGTGAAACTGGCACAGCGGCTCACATGGTCACTAACAGTTTCAATATGAAGAACTATCGACCTACTCACCACTATTTGAAGGTCATAGAACGAGCCTTGTGTTCCGTGAATTCGTCTATTATAATATTATAATATGTCTATTTTCTTTGCTCTCTCATTCTCAAATCATGTGAGGGCCCGCCGTCTCCAGCTCCCTTAAGCCATGGTGGAGGCCCGGCTCCCTTAAAGAAGTCGTATATCATGCTTTTCTGAGCCTGCCAAAGTCAGCTTCAGGCAATTTTAGCCTATTTTAGCACCTGTGGCATGATGCAGTACTTTGATATGACAAAATATTAGTAATTCTATATGCCATGTTTTCAACAAGTCCAAACAACTGGACTTCACTGAACCATGCCTCTCCACATATTGGTAACTCTCATGTTGTCATGTAATGAACTGGCAAAACAGCACATCCATGATAGACATATTATACATAAATTCCCTGCCGACTGTGGAGGTGATAAGGAATAATGCTTTGTTTTCAAAGTTCTCAGGAACACAATGTGAAGGCTGCTCTGTTTTGTCTGAAGTCACTTGGAAACAGCGTCTGCTAGTCTCGTGAGATCTGGCTATATGAGATGGCATGGCCGGAAGTCATGCCAGAGTCATGAGAGGTTGGATCCTTGTCGGAGCAACAGCCTTGCTCTCAATCAGCTGATTTGTGTGTGGTTCCTCTGCAATCCTCAATAAATCCTCCTTATGCAGCGTCAACACCTTGACTCGTCATCTTTTGCTGATTCACCAAAAATTCCACAATGGGAGGGACGTGCATATGTACCGCGATCTTGTGGAGTTTGTCAGAGAAGCAACAGTGCATGAAAGTCCGTGAAGGGAAAAAGTTTTCTTTCATCCTAAAGTAAAGTATGATGCTGGGCACATGGATTTAACGCTTCATGATTGGTGCCACCGATCTACGTAGATCTACCAGCCAGTAGAGGAGGGGAGCGCGAGCTTGAACTGAATATTCATGTAGATTAAAGGAGAACTATGCAAGATTTGCTTTAGCGCGCCCCCTACTGGTCTCCTGTGAAAGATCACTGTCGTAAACCTTCTCCACATCACCCCCCCCTCCACCCCCACCCCCGCCCCGGCGTGCAGAGAGCGTCCCACTTCCATTTCCTTTTTTTCAATAGTCAAAGTTTTTTTTTGTCTTTTTGGTTCTGCTATACGTGAGCACCTAAGAGTGGCGCTGCTAATGCTAGCGAGGGTTTCATGTTTGTTTTAAGCACTTTTATCCTTGTACTCCCATATGAGTGCTGTAAAGCAGGTTTGTTCTCGCGAGATGTAGTCGAGTCCGCTCCCCTAAAAGTTGCAAGTGCTGTTTTCAGGACAAGGACCGCAGGGGGAGTGGAGAGACCGGCGAATCAACGTGAAAAGTCTTTATTTACCCCCACAGGGATTCTGAAAAACATTTATTGATTAAAAAAAGTTTCATAGCTTTAAAGTTTCAAAGCTTTAATCAAATATGCATGATTGAAGTCCATTTTTAATGACAGGGCTCCTTTAAAGGGGAACGGTCGTTTTTACAATCTGGTTTCCCTTTAAGTCCGCCTCAGCTGGAGGCATGCTGCCCTCCCAGCCCCCTGAAGCCCCTCTTAATGTTACTTATTTCACCTTTAAAATTTGACTAAAATTTTGAATGAAATCATCAAAAACGTTGTTCAAATTTTTGTAAAAATAATGCAAAATTTACTTAAAATTACAGAAAAATTATGAATTCGTCTCTAATTCAGCAAACACATATCAAAAATGCAGACGTGTGCGTCAGTCCGGTTGGTCAGATCTACCTGACTCACAGTCCTTCAGATCGCTTCGAGCTCCGCACAACTTCTCACTTTTTGCGTCTTTTCTGCGCAGGAAACAGCGACGAACGAAACATCTGGAGGCTGAGGTGGACTTTTTATTGTTTTTATTTTAATAATTTTAATCTTTATTAATTCTTGTTTGGAGGGTGTCATTGTCGCACCTGAGGAGGATGAAGAGAGGCTGAAGGAGCGGGAGGAGGAGCGCACGTCTCGGGATTAACGCGCACGGCGCAGGAGGAAGTTTTGGGAGATGTCGGAGGAGGAAGCGGAGCAGACGGAGTGAGGCTGCACGGTGCGCACCTCCCTTCCCCGGCTGGACAGACGCGCCACGGTCCGCTTCTGGAGGACACCTCCGGGCTCCTGCTCGTTTCTTCCTTCATCTCCGTCATCATCACCATCATCATCATCATCATCATCATCATCATCATCATCATCATCATCATCATCATCATCAGCATCGTTCCAGCCTCTGGATTAAAAGAAAGCCTCCTCCTCCTCCTAGGGGCTGTGGCTCCCCTCGGCAGAGTTTCTCTTCATGGATGGCCGTTCGGCGCCTCCTCTCCTGCTGGATGCGGCAGCGGTGCGCAGTGATGCTGTGATGCACAGCTACACTTTGCGTGATCAACACGGGACATGTGAGTAATGTTTTTATTTGTTATGACCCGCACTGCAGCGGCCTCCTAGTGGTGCTGTGCGGGTTCTTTTGTTTTGTTTTTCAGGTGGGTGGAGCTGGAGAGGAGGCTTGCTGCAGCTTGGGTTCAGCTCGTCAGCGGGATGACTTTCAGCTGCTGGAGGCGCTGGCACTATTTAAGCGATGCCCAGGCTGGGAGTCAGCGCCTACACCGGAGCGCTATGCCGGAGATCTTGGTTCCTGCCAGGCCTTCCTCACCCAGGTTTCGCTGGTGTTTGAGCTGCAGCCACTATCTTACCCCACCGACCGGTCCCGTATAGCCTACCTGATCGGCCTCCTCTCCGGCCCGGCGAAGGCCTGGGGAACAGCCTTGTGGGACAGTCAATCGCCAGCATGTCAGTCCTATCAGGCCTTCACGGAGGAGATTAGGAGGAATTTTGATCACCCAGTGAGGGGCAGGGACGCTGGCGACCGGCTAACGATAATCATTCAGGGAGGCCGCAGTGTGACCGAATACGCCATTGAGTTCCTTATCTTAGCCGTGGGGAGCGGGTGGAACAAGAGCGCTCTTCAGTGCGTCTTCTTACAGGGTCTGCAGGATCATTTACAGTACGAACTGGCCACCCGAGAACAACCACCAGATTTGGAGAGCCTTATTTTTCTGTGCATCAGCATCGACAATCGTATTAGGGAGCCCCAGCGTGCCCCAGCATGCGCACTCACTTCGCTTCCAGGTACCCTTTGTTCCGGCTTCATCTCAGCCGGCGGGAGCAGAGGCTTCGACTGCGCTTCAGGATCCGGAGCCCATGCAGATCGGCCGGGCCCAGATGTCGTCTCAGGAGAGGAGGAGGCAGCGCCGGGTCTCTCCTCCCACCCTCTGCACCAAACTGTGAACTCGTTAAAAAGCTCCTTCAGCAACAGACTAGTGCACCCTAGGTGTAAGAAGGAGCGTTTTCGCGGGTCATTTATTCCAGCGTCTGTCAGACTCTTCAATGCCACTGTATAAATTCCCCTGTGGTGTTTTTGATGTGCTTTTGCCTCCTCCGGTCTGCATACTCAACCATCTATTTATGGGCAGTGGCGCATGCCCCATCCTCCTGTTTCTGGTGCTGAGGATGTGCACGTGGTTGCCTGCAAAATGTGTGAAATGCTTGCCTGCAAACTTTTTTGCACTTTGTGCTCTTGTTTTTCTATTTATTGATATTTATTTGCGACTGTGGTACTTCTTCTTTGGGCTGCTGTAACAGTGAAATTTCCCCATCGTGGGATCAATAAAGTCTTATCTTATCTTAAATGCGTGCCTCTTCTGCGGTGGGGTTGGACATTACTTCGCCGACTGCTCCAAGTGGCCGTTTAAAGACCAGGCTCCCCAGTAGACGAGGGGCTGCAGGTGAGCCGAACCTCCTTCAAGTCCCCTAAACGCATTCAGGTAACCGGCACTCTCTGCTTTCACTCTCAATCCGTTCCTGTTGCAGCTTTGGATTCGGGCGCAGAGGAGAGTTTCATGGATATCCAGCTCGCTCGTCAGCTAAACATTCCTTTCGTTCAACTTGAGTCTGAGCTAGCTGTGAGATCACTGAACGGTCTCGACCTTGCTCAGGTCAGTCATAAGACCTGTCCGGTGGTTTTGGTGCTTGCCGGGAGCCATCAGACTCTAACCTTCCACCTCATTGATCATTCGCAGCTGCCGTTGGTGCTGGGTTTTCCTTGGCTGCGTAAACACAATCCTCGTATCGACTGGATAAAGGAGGAGATTAATTCCTGGAGCCCGTTCTGTTTGAATAAATGTTTACGCTCGGCACTCACCCCTGATGTGTCTCCGCAGTCTCCTCCACCTGAGCCTGTCGACCTGTCAGCAGTCCCTAAGGATTACCACGACTTGGCTGAGATTTTCAGTAAGAGTGAGGCCCTCTCTCTGCCGCCACACCGTCCGTATGACTGCCCTATTGATCTGCTTCCAGGAGCTACTCTGCCCCGCAGCCGGCTGTATAACCTGTCCTGACCCGAGCGCGCTGCCATGGAGACCGACATTCGTGAGTCCCTGGCAGCTGGCATAACACGCCCGCCCTCGTCTCCGGTTGGTGCAGGGTTTTTCTTTGTGAGTAAGAAGGACAGTTTGCTCAGGCCTTGCATTGACTTTCGGGGACTGAATAGCATAACAACTAGAAACCGCTACCCCTTACCTCTGCTCAGCTCCGCCTTCCTTCCCCTCCACGGTGCCACGGTGTTCTCCAAGCTTGATCTTTGCAATGCCTATCATCTGGTCCGTATCCGGAAGGGAGATGAATGGAAGACGGCCTTCAACACACCACTGGGTTACTTCGAATACCTGGTTATGCCGTTTGGACTTACAAACGCCCCAGCAGTGTTCCAGAATCTCATGAATGACGTTCTGAGGGATTTCATTGGTCGCTTTGTGTTTGTCTACATTGATGATGTCCTGATCTATTGCCGCAGCGTTGAGGAACATACCCAGCACGTTCGCCTGGTCCTGGAACGACTCCTTAAGAATCACCTGTATGTCAAGGCAGAGAAGTGTGAGTTTCACAGGTCCACTGTGTCTTTCCTTGGCTATATCATCTCGCAGGGAGAGACACGCATGGACCCCTCCAAGCTGACAGCTGTACAGGAGTGGCCCCAACCGGAGGATCGGAAGCAGCTCCAACGTTTCCTTGGGTCCGCTAACTTTTACCGTTGGTTCATCAGGGATTACAGTAAGGTCGCTGCTCCTCTAACAGCTCTCACTTCCACTTCACGGCCGTTTATTTGGACTCCTGAGGCCTCCAAGGCCTTCCAGGAACTCAAGGCCCGGTTCACTTTGGCACCTATTCTCGTTCAACCTGATACTAGCCTCCAGTTTGTGGTGGAGGTGGATGCCTCTGACTCTGGTGTGGGGGCTGTTCTCTCTCAGCGAGCTGTATCTGATAATAAGCTCCATCCCTGTGCCTTTTTCTCTCGCTGTCTCACTCCAGCAGAACTAAATTATGACATCGGGAATCGTGAGCTGTTGGCGGTCAAGTTGGCTTCGGAGGAGTGGAGACACTGGTTGGAGGGGGCAGAGCAACCTTTCATTGTTTGGACGGACCATAAGAATCTGGAGTATGTACGCTCTGCGAAATGGCTGAAGTCCCGCCAGGCTCACTGGGCGTTGTTTTTTGGACGCTTCAACTTTACTCTGACTTACCGTCCGGGTTCCCGTAACATCAAGCCTGACGCCTTGTCCAGACAGTATGCCACTGAGGATGCCGTCTCTGAGAGTGAACCTAGACTACCACGATCCTGCACTGTGGCATCGCTGTCTTGGGAGGTGGAGTCCCTAGTTCAATGGGCCCAACTGCAGGAGCCCGGCCCAGGTAACGGACCCGCTAACTGCTTGTTTGTGCCCACTTCTGTTCGCTCTCAGGTCAGTGGGGACATTCGTCTCGGCTGTTCTGCCACCCTGGAGTTACTCGAACGTTGGAGGTGCTGCGACAGCGGTTCTGGTGGCCCTCCATAAACAAGGACACGAGGGAGTTTGTGGCTGCCTGTGTTGTCTGCGCTCGGAACAAGACTTCTAATCGGCCCAGTTCTGGTCTGCTTCAGCCCTTGCCGGTACCCGGTCGGCCGTGGTCTCATATTGTGCTTGATTTTGTCACAGGCCTGCCCCCCTCCAGCGGCAAGACCGTGATCCTGTCCATAGTGGACAGGTTCTCTAAGGCTGCCCACTTTATCCCCCTGGACAAGCTCCCTTCAGCCAAGGAGACAGCTGACCTGCTTGTCTCTGAGGTGTTCCACGTGCATGGCATTCTCACTGACATCGTGTCTGACCGGGGACCCCAGTTCACGTCGGACGTTTGGAGGGCGTTTTGTGCTGCTCTGGGGGCCACCGTGAGTCTTTCTTCCGGGTTTCATCCCCAGTCTAATGGCCAGACTGAATGTTTAAATCAGGAGATGGAGACCCTGCTCCAGTGCACGACGGCGGAGGATCCTTTGGCTTGGAGCGCTCACCTTCCTTGGGTGGAGTACGCACATGCTTAGTTGGTCTGCTCTTCTTCTGGCCTGTCTCCGTTTCAGTGCTCTCTGGGGTACCAGCCTCCTCTGTTCCTGTCCCAGGAACGGGAGTTGGATGTGCCTTCTGTCCAGGCTGCCATGAGGAGGTGTGAACGGGTCTGGAAGAGGGCGCGGGCTGCCCTGCTCAGGCTCCCTCCTACTCTCCTGGGCAGAAGGTCTGGTTGAGGGCCAAGGACCTCCCCTCTCAAAGTGGAATCCAAGAAGCTAGCTCCTCGCTTTGTGGGACCTTTTGAAGTGGACCGGATCATCAATCCCAGTGCGGTGCGTCTCAAGCTTCCTTCCTCTATGCGCATTCACCCCACCTTCCATGTTTCTCAGATCAAGCCGGTGGCTGAGAGTGACCTGGCCCCCCCTGTCCATTCCCCGCCTCCGCCCAGGATGCTGGATGGAGGTCTTGTTTATTCGGTGCAGCGGCTTGTGGATGTTCGTCGCTGGGGCCGGGGTGTCCAGTACTTTGTGGTTTGGGAGGGTTATGGTCCGGAGGAGCGCTCCTGGGTTCCTCGGGGGCGTATTGAAGACTCGGATCTTATACGGGAGTTTTATCGCCGCCACCCTGATCAGTTGCCGCGTGTGCCTGGAGGCCCACATAGGGGGAGGGGTACTGTCATGACCCGCACTGCAGCGGCCTCCTAGTGGCGCTGTGCGGGTTCTTTTGTCTTGTTTTTCAGGTGGGTGGAGCTGGAGAGGAGGCTTGCTGCAGCTTGGGTTCAGCTCGTCAGCGGGATGACTTTCAGTTGCTGGAGGCGCTGGCACTATTTAAGCGACGCCCAGGCTGGGAGTCAGCGCTGGATCGTAACATCAACACCCGTGTGTGACGTGTGCTCGTTCATTCAGCTTAGTAGCTACCCAAGCTAACTTGGTTATTCTTGTTTGCAGTTGGAGTCCCGATCAGCTCGCCGCAGCGCCCAGCAGCTCTCTGCCTCTCCAGCCGCCCACCTGCCCCAGACTGTCTCAGGACACAGAGCCAGGACGCCATTACCGAAGCTCACCATCGACGATTCGGACAGTGCCAATTCTGACCTGCCGCCTGGACTCGCCGCTTAGTGACCCCCAGAATAAACTGACCTTTGCACTCTTCAGACCCGCCTCCGTCTTGCTGTCTGCGTCTGAGCCTCAGTACAGACCGTAACATTATCATTGTTAAACAAGCGCTGGGGGAACTTTCACGTTCCAGACTATGAAACTGAAAGGAAACATTGAATTTATTTTGATTTTATGCGCAAAAAAAAAGAGTTTCATTGTTTTTCCTCCCAGATGTTCATAGTTCCGGTAACTCGGACCTGCAGCCGCCTGCTGTGTAGTTTGGAGGAGGTGAAGCCGCAGTGAGGACAAAACTCGGGTAACAAAAGACTGACAGTGTCCTTTACTTCTAATTCATTTTCTTTATCTTGATCAATTTCCTGTCTCTTTAGAAGTTACAGAGAGCAGCTGATCTCACCACTTTCAAATTAAAGTTGAAGGAGTGATAAACATATGGGGAGATTATTCTTCCTCCTTCTTGTATTTTTTTTTCCTTTTTTTTTTTTTTTTGCCCGAGATGGTGTTCCAGCCTCATGAGAGAAAAGGCTTTTCTCTTTGGAGGGGGATTTGGACAACACTCTGTCCATTTTTCCCAGAGAAATGTAGAAGTCACCACTCTGAATTCCACCTGGAGCTGGGTTCCTTCTTCCAGCCGACTGGATTTTTGAAGGTCAAACATGTTCTTGGGTCACTTAAATGTGTTCTCTAATAGTTCTGTTAGCCTTGAAATGTGTAAGTTTCCATAAAGTGAAGAACAGTGAAGAACAGAAAACCAGACGATTGAATTCATGAGATTGAGCATAATAGGAGGAATTAGAAGGGAGGAGGAGACTTAATTGACAACATCCTTTGGTTTAAACCGAGTCTCTCATGATGTTATAGGTATCATTAATCCTCTAAAGAGAAGAAAGATTGACACTGAACATAAAATAATGAAGAAAAGAAGAGAGTGGGTGGAGCCATTTCTTTCTGCATCAAGCCCCAGTAGTGGATTTTGAAGAGTCCATTTGTCGATTTCGGTGTCCAGGGAGAAATAAAAGACAAACATGACCGAAATATTATAATCATAGGATCAAGAGAGATCTGACCATCATGAACACTTCTGTGCACCAAATGAAGATGATTCCACATTCTTCAAATTATGGTTAATGGTAAATGGACTACAGTTATAATCATGCTTTTTACGCTGCTACAGCAGAGCCCAGAGCGCTGTGCACACATTCACCCATGCACACACACACATTCACACAGCATGTCCATGATGACCATAGACATTATATCAGCAAGCTGAGCAGTGAGCACCACTGTTCACAAATGAAGAAATATCAGCAACCAATAAATCCTTAAAAAACAATAAATCCCAGGATTCCTCAGTGAATTCTACAAGGTTTCTGTGGATGCCTTCACCACAAACGACCCTCCCAACAGCTAATCAGAGGCGATAATGACAGTGATTGATAAAGAGGCAGAAGGACCTGCTGGAGCTCCTCTTGTAGGACGACGAGCCTGCTTGGAAATGATGCAAGAATTCTCAGTTCTATTCTGGCAGCCAGAAAACAAAAACATTTTTGTAAATGAATCGGCGCCGATCCTACTGGATTTATACCAGGACGTCAAGGAGCAAACAATGTCAGAAGAGCTTTGAACTTCCAATCAAACCACACAATGCTCCTGAGTCTTCATGCTCAGAATTAAGGCATTCGGCGGGGTCGATTGATCAGTTTAAACTTCACCATGAAGCAAATGGGTCCACCTGGACTTTTATTGGAGGCTCCACACTATGAATTTAGAGCCAGTATCAAGAGGAAGGCTGAATAACTGTTGCTCAGAAATTTTTGTTTGTTGTTGACTGATGATTATGTGGATGAGTCCTTGTTGTCTTTTCAATACATTGCATTTTTTTGCCGGATGCTGTGAGAATCTGACCTCTTCTTCATCGTGATGATCGTCAGTGACGTGAAGTCTCTTCTCTGTTTCACACTGCATCCAAAACACAGGATCTTATTCTGATAGGCTGATCCGTGTCTCACTTCCTGCACTGTGAGGGTGTGATTTCAAACACTGAGGAGGAGGAGCAGCTGCTCAACCAGTCCAACCAGGAAACCATGAATAGAAGAACTGAGTGAGTTCAGACTCAACTTTCAGTCGACTGTCAGAGAAGGAGAAGCAGGTGAGTGTTTGTCCAACTTTTGTCTTCTAATGTCAGTGTTGAGAACAAAAGAAATTTGTGTGTGAGTGAGAGTGAGAGTGTGAAGCTTGGTTCACACTTGCACGACTTTTTGCCACGATGTTGTCGTGGCAAGGCGTGCCAATCTGGAGTCACGAACCGGCAGGCTCCCGCACTGTTCATGACCAGTTCACGAATAGTTCACAAATGCGCCCGTCCGTGTCGCGAACTGGCACGACGCATTCACGACGCATTCACGCATAGTTTGCGCATAGTTTACGAGCTTCCCGCATTGACACAACGTGGTTGCGCGCGCAATTACGCACGTCATAAAAAAGGGGGCTTCCCCAACCCCGGGTCATTTTTGGATTTGCTGTGGAACAGACAACATGCTGAATGCCAGAGACACCATCATTGTGGAGAAGAGAAGATGCCTGTACCTGGCAGCGGCTCTGTGTTGAAGACAGTGTTGCCAGGTGGGAAATGTAGGATTATCGTACCAGAGACATAAAATTATCGTATTTTGAGGAAAATTATCGTACACCCGTCATAATCAAACTAAGCAAGTCTATTGATATATAGTCACTCTAGTGTTGAATAGCGTCTAACAGGCACTCACGGCTTTGCGCCAATATGGAATGGATCAAAGAACGTCTGAATGGATTCATCAGCAGCTCCACAGTTAGGCGAATGTGTCCCCCATAAACAATGACGGGTGGGAACTGATGAGCCAAACCATGAGGCCTGGAGGCCACCCAATGTCAGGAAATAGACATAGCACCAGGTTTAAAAGGTAAATAGTATTCATGATAACTGACAAATAAATAAAGATCTGGCTTCACGTATTGAAATTTTATTTTCAGTGAAACAACGCTGTCTCTGTCCTCACAATGAAAACAGTTCATAAAATAAACAAAAACTACACTTATGCAAACTTAAAAGTGTCTGTGTCGTGCCAGAACTTGATTTTTGCCAGAAAGTGATTTCCAGGAGGCGGAATCAGTTTTTGTCAAGCAAAATAAGCTGATTTTGACATTGTAATGTCTTTACTCTTTTTTCAAGTGGCATAAAGTACTGGTTGTGTTCAAATGTTGTAAATCTGACTCTGCTGTGTTATATTAAATAATTTTGGGGCAAAATATCTCTCTGTATACAATACCAGAGGCATGAATCCGTTTTTGGCAAGCAAAATAAGCTGATTTTCACAAAATGTCCCTTTACTCAATTTTCAAACCGTAGAAAGCACTGCCTGGGATCAAATCACTCTGTTGAGCGATCTAGTCATTTTGGTGCAGAAAAAAAGAACACATAGAACAAGGCAGCTGGACGTACAGGAGGCTATCAAATGCAAACACATATAAACATCGTTCGATGTTCATAAACAAACATGTTTGAGCCTGATGAAGACTGCTGCAGAGCCAGAGAAGCTGCGCTTTTCACATGTCCTCGAACTGTCTCCGTTTTTTCTTTTTTCATTTCCTCACTCATGGGGCGGGCGCAGCGGACTATTCAGCCAATCATTACTGTTATTCTGAGGCCAGCTCACATTTAGAAAAGCACGATTGGCCTGAAACTTGTCACAAGGAAAAAGATGCCTTCAGGGTTCACAAAAAAAATCCGACAGACAGCTGTGACAGTCTGATTACAACCATTTACAACCACACTTTCACGGAATGGTCAAATTATCTGATATTTGGTGTTTTTTGGGATTATTGATCGTACATCATACAGAGGCCAAAATTATCGTACAAATACGATAATTATCGTACACCTGGCAACACTGGTTGAAGAGCAGCAGAAAAGGCGCTGGCCAGGCCCCCGAGCTGAAGGGGGCCCCGACGGATGGCTGACATCAGTCAATTTCAATGACAAATTAAAGGCACGACACTTGATGCTGCAACGACAGTGTGTCGAAAATCCCCCACATGGGGCCCTTTTCCAGGTATTCACCGGTGGCCACGGCTGGCACGCATCCTCCCGCATTGTCCCGACGCGTTCACGAGGAGATCACGGACAGTTGGCGCACAGATCGCGGCCCGTTCGCGATATTTTATCGTGACAAAAATTTTGAACATTTCAAGATTCTCGTCCCGACATGGCACACAGTCACGACGGGTTCATGCACACTTCACGCCACGTCACGCCACTGTACGAGTAGTTTGCAACTCGATTCGTGGCAATGTGTGCCACAGAATCGTTCAAGTGCAAACCCAGCTTGAGGGTGAGATAGATGTCAGAATGAAACACGGTGAATGATCAAGGAAAGAGGCTCGGTCGGGCTGAAAGATTTTTGGAAAAAAAAAAATCAAATTTCGATTTAAATCATGAAGTCTCTTAGACTCAAGCTTCAATATTCACAATCCACAGTAACAGTTAAAGCATGACAGAACAATATACCAAACCACTGAAACACTGATGCAAGGATGAATAATAAAAAGGTAAAAACTAATTCCAACAAGGACTAATTACAAATAAACATGGATGCAAAATTTGTCATTCTAAAACAAAGTTTAAACATAATTCCTCGGGGTTGCGATTGATCACAAATTATCCAGGTAAAAACACTGATTAGATAAATGGAAAATTTCAAAATCACTGACAATCCTGTACAAATCAATAGAGCTATCGAATTAGAAGGTGTTGTTGATTATCTCTTGTTCACTTATTCTGTTACAAAAGCCTTATTTTGAAGAACTGTGAGGTTCAATCTTCAAATCAACTATAAATACAATCAATACTTTACATAAATCATGAAAACATTCCAGAATAAAATAAAATTAATATGCACACACAAATTCAGTTTGCTAAATTGCATGTTATGAAAACTGATGACTTTTATGAGTTTTATAATGAATAATAGAACTGATGTTCAGAGTAAAGCCACTTCCAGGTTCCAGAGAACTTTCAGTGGTGAAGGGAGGGGGAGAGCAGGGGTGAGAATGCCTGAGAATCCCATCAGATCTCAGAAGCTAAGTGGGGCAGGGCATTGTTGGTTCCTGGTTATTTCAACGTTATTTCAATGTTGATTCCACTTTTCAAGCTGACAGTAGCACAGCATTGATTCAGTTTTTGCCATCTGGACAATATTTATTTACTGGAATTAAACTTAGGAATGATGCGGCCTTTGATTTAAAAATGAGCAACTTGTTATTGTTTTTGAAAAAGATGCTTTCTAAATCTATTTTAAGTGAGTTACGATGGTGAATTATATATATGGCTGGTTCTCACTCTCTTTTTTTCTTAAGTATTATTCATCCACCGGTCCTGATCTTTATCTTGAACTGCATTCCTGAGCTGCTCAACGTTTCCTCTTTCTTAAACAATGAACTTGAAGAGAAGAGTTCTGAGAGCGAGAAAAAGAGGTGTGTGTGTGTGTGTGTGTGTGTGTGTGTGTGTGTGTGTGTGTGTTCTCGTATTTCTATCCTTGTTGGGGCCAAATGTCCCCACAAGGATAGCAAAACATGGAACGACGTGCCTTGTGGGGACCTTTTTCCGGTCCTAAGTAGGAGAAACAGTGTTTTCTTGACCATGTTGTTGTTACTGAAAAAAGTAAAAGTGCAAAAACATTTCTTTAGGGTTAGGCTTTGTTGTGGTGTGGGTTAGGGTTAGGGTAAGGGTCAGGGTTAGGGGCAAGACATGAATGGGAGTCAATGGACGGTCCCCACAAGGATAGAAATACGAGACTGAGCGTGTGTGTGTGTGTGTGTGTGTGTGTGTGTGTGTGTGTGTTGTAAACACATTCAAAGCAGAGACTGTGTGAACCATAACTGACACTGGGAGCTGGTTCCACATGAGAGGAGTCTGATCGCTGACAGTGAGTCTTCAACAGGTTTCACAGCTTTGTTCTTGTTGCTGGTTTCTCTCTCAGCCTGACTGAAGATGAGTGATGTGGGTGAAGAGGAGGACGGAGCAGAGTCTGTGGACAGGGAAGAGACGCCAGCTGCTCCTGCAGAGTCCAGGTACAGAATCCACAAAGACACCAAACACAAGAAGAGATGCAGCTCTCAGTGTTTCTGTTGGCTCAAAGTGAGCTTCACTCATTGTGAACGTCTCCTTTTTGACAGTTTGTTGATCTTCACGCTGATTTTGACACTTTGATGTCCCAGACTGCAGTTTGCCTGTTCTCTTTCAGTATGTCATTCCAGCTGCACTCAAAATGATTGAAATCTCATTGAAAAATGAATCAAAAAATTACTCTTGAAAAGCTCAGCACAGTTTTACAGTTCTTTCTACAAATGCACCTCTGCTGGGACCTCGTGTTTGATGGACACATCAAATGTGATGTAATTCATGTATATCATGTGAGATCCTGTTGAAATCTCCATGCTGGCTGCATGGAGACAGAGAGACCTCAGGCTGGCCACATGTGGCCCAGGGTCTTAGAGAACGGAGAGCAATGGCGCTTTGGTCCATGCTCTCACCAGATGCTCACAGCGGGGGTCCGGCACCCCTGGGTGCACTACCACCTCACCACCTCCTGATGGCGCACATGAGGCCCGCTATGAACACCCCAGGGGGCCCAGAAGTGTAAACTGCCTCTGGTTGAAGCCTTCAGAGTCGAGGCTGGACGTCGGCACACCCTCCAGCCTTAAAATCCTGTTGCAGCCGAAACCCACCAGAACTGAACTGCTCTCCCTCTGAGAGGTGCCACGGACGTCCAGCACCTTCCCCCATGGAGCAACACGTCGCTTCCAGAGCAAGATGTGGACTGGAACATATTTTTCCTTTTCTCCCTTGTTGATGCATGAGATCCTCTGAGTGGACACTCCGGCTGCAGTCACTGTGTGATCCCACCTCCTCTCCACCGCCAAAGACGACCAAACCTGGATTTGGACTTCACCTTTTTTTCAGAAAGCTTTTAAGGAGCCACAAACCGGCCGGGCTCACACTGCAAACTGCCCAGTCGTGCAGCTGCACCTCGCTGCAGCGACCCCCGTGTGAGACAGAGATGCTTCGCAGTGTTTGGGCATTAGGTTGTTGTGTGATGATTTTGATTGCTTGTGTGTCTTCACTGTTGAACTCGAAACTTTGTGTTTTCATGAGAAAAACAAAGGATTAAATCCTCTATGCTGTCGGGGTCTGCAAAGCGTTCTGATTGGACAGGGGACGGCTGTGATGTACTTAACTTTGACGCTACAGCTTTGAAAATGTCCACATTGTTATGCACCTGTCCATCCACTCGTTTCATTATATCCAATTCTTCAGAAACTCCCGTGAAATAAACCGTCTTCATACAAGTCAAACCGCGGGCCGTGGGCCACCATCTTGGAGTTTTGCAACATCACAGCGAAGCATGGGCAGAATGACTGGAATAAAGTTGTGTCTAAGTTTGGATTCAAACTCAATTCTAAACAAAATTCTCAGGCGTTATCATGGTCATTTCAGAGTTCGGCTTTATACAGTTACAATAAGTCCCATCGAAACGTACCCAATGTGGTTGACTGACACACTGGCGCTCCTACCTGCCAGGCCTGAGGAGAACCACTGGAGCACTGGGCCCAGTGGGGGCAGGGAGGCTGTGGGGTGGTCTGTGAGAAGCCTCTCTACTTAAATTCCCGGCTAAAAACCATCTTACTCACCTTGGCCTTTGGCTGAGCAGAGTCATCTCTGGATGTTATAATTTTCTATTCCATTGTTTGGCTGCTTTGTTTTGTTAATACCTGTTCCTGTCTTGATGGTTTTACTGTCTTGTTAAGCACTTTGGCTGGCCAAAGGCCTCATTTCAGTGTGCTATATAAATAAAGAGGACATTCACCATCATGGCAACACAAGAATAAATACTGAGCTCAAGACCCACAGAGGAAAGAGTTGACCACAGTAGATCAGATCCAAGGAGCAGCTGTGAAAAGATGCTCCTCAGACAGTCTGGAACATAGTTTTGTTTCAGGTTTTTTTGGTGTTTTTTTTTTTTTTTCTTTTAACATACAAGCAGGATCTGTACACATGGAGAGACACAACCAAGTAGCTGGGTTAGTGTACAATAACGTCTGTGTCCAGCATGATGATGGAGTGGGGACATTGTCATTTCCCAATTGTACTTGAATGCGTTGGGGAATTGGGTCAACTCCTCCCATGGCTCCGCCCCTGAGAGTATTTAAGGCACTTGTGCCTGCAGGGCTCCTCTTTTGACCCTGCTGTGTGCTACATGTGCTGCCCTGTGACTCTGGGGTAGGCATGGCAATTAGGATTGTTTCAAGCCTTTCCAATATTTTAAGGAATTTCTTTGATATGCACTTTGACATAACGTGCCTTTGACAGTCTTGTTTCCCTGATACCGGTATCTGTTGGGCTGTGTGTGGGATGTCATGTCTGCCCAAACACACCAAGATATGGATTGAATTGCACAATTGACAAGAATGTCACAATCAACAGCTCTTTTCTTAATGTGTAGCCTAATGTCCTTTCTTTTATAGGGTTGATTGACTGCTCTTTTATCTGGGTTCTGCCTTTTGTTGTTCTTTATTCATCTTTAGTTTTACCGAGCCTTTTTTGAAAACATTGAAATGAGAACTTGAGCCAACTGGTTTGTTGACAGTAATATCGGCAGACAAGGTTGCTGGTTGACAAAGGTTCTGCCTTTTATACCCCTTTCACACTGCAACTGGCGGGTCGACCCGTGTTTTCGACCCGCTAATAATTGCCTTTTGAGTCCTTTCACACTGCCTGCAGACACGCATCCAATCGCCTGCTGGTGAGCCGCATCGCTGCGTCTTCTCGCACTGATAGTGTCCCGCGTTGATGACATAATCAGCACGACGGAGCAAAGCGAAAGTAAACAATGCAGCTGAACACAGTCCCCGTTACCTGTAGACGAATCTCCTCTTCTGCACGGATCCAGAGGAGCTCTCTGGTCTCGCTAGCTTGCTAATACTGGGTCATCTTGATGAATGAAACGCTGTGTCCAGAAACAACAACTAGCGCGCTAACGTAGCCACGCTGCGTCAACGTCATCACGTAAGTTACCACGTTGACTCGTGTCTGCCTTTCACACTCCCTTTCGCCCCTCCGACTAAAAGCCAATAG
This sequence comes from Salarias fasciatus, assembly GCF_902148845.1. Classification (NCBI taxonomy): domain Eukaryota; kingdom Metazoa; phylum Chordata; class Actinopteri; order Blenniiformes; family Blenniidae; genus Salarias; species Salarias fasciatus. The sequence goes on from NC_043753.1 coordinate 254,590, forward strand.
CAGCGACCCGTTAAAAACCCGCGTCGATTGCAGGGTTGAAAAGCCCGGGTCTAATGCCGAGTGAACCCTTTCACACTGCCATGAGGACCCGGTTAATTAGCGGGTTTAAACGTTTTTTTGGCCAGTGTGAAACAGGCTTTAGTGTCATGTCCTCTTTCACAGTTTGTAGTGATTGGCTTGTTGTGAGTTCATGAGTGGTTGTTCTGTGTTGCTCCCAACATGTAAGGGGTCACCTTCCCCCATGCTTGTTTCCATTTGTGCTGACCTTCTTAACTGTTTCCATACTCCTGGAAGTGCTGTGCTGACATGGTTTTATTTTTTAACGGTGCAACAAGTAAGAAATTTACTATAAAATGAAAAAATATCTTTCCCATTTTTCAATTGTCATTCAAGAAACATTCCCTTTAAACAATTTGTCATCTCCATGAATTAAAGTGTTGGTAAAGTTTTTTTTTCATAATAAGAGTTCTGGAACAGAACACCATTGGTGGGTGGGGCTTGATGGTCATTCTTCCTGGTTCCAGAGCCAGGGTCGCACTTTAAAGCAGTGGTTATCGCTCTTGCCTCACAGCAAGAAGGCCCTTGGTTTGAGTACCAGCCGGGTCTTGGGGCCTTTCTGTGTGGAGTTTGCATGTTCTCCCCGTGTGCGCGTGGGTTCCTTCCGGGTAGTCCAACTTCTTCCCACGGTCCAAAAACATTAAAGCTCGTGTCCGGAGTTTTGAAAGAGAGAGTTTTTTTTTTTATTATTCCAATGTCTCGAGGTTCCCCCCTCCCTCTGCTTTCATGAGCGACCAAGCCACGCCCCTTTAATTGTGCTCGCTATTATCTGTCGGGTGAAAATGAGAGCCTTGCCTAAGTCCTACAGCATCCTCCATGTTTAGCTGTTTACGGTGGATGTTCAGCAGACAGTGGATATATCCGAGGTAAGCGCGGCGGCTGCTGCGTAGCTAACTCTCCTCTGCTGGGCGAGCGGCCGTGCTCTCTGGCTGCTCCACACTTTGATTGACAACACGAGAATGCGGAAGCTCGAAATCTATTGGCTGAAGTTGACCGATGCTTTTTCAGATAACATGGGGGTCTATGAGACGAAGGCGGGGCTCATAAATAAATTTTTATATTGCTTTATGCTAATATTATATTGTAGTATCGAACCAGACTGACACATTTAAGCTCTGTTGAAAATGATACATACGTTGGAAACGAATTGGTCACCCTAAATTGCCCCTAGGTGTGAATGGTTGCATGTCCCTCTGGGATTGGCTCAAGCCATCTTGAAAATTACACGCGGGTGGCTGAAGCAAATGGCAGAAAATGGATGGATCTTATCTATCATCCACTTCCTCTATCTGGTGGTGCTATATTTGATTTTGATTTGATTTATTAATTTCATTCATTTAAATAAAACAAAAAGTGAATGCAACATACTTGCATCTGCATACTTCAGCACAGATATGAATGAAAAGGTACAGAAAGAAGCAAAAGCTTATAATATCTACCCCTTATCAGTTCAGAATCCTTTAAACTTCCCGTGTGCGCGCTGTATACAATACATAACAAAGAAACAATACATAACAAAAAAACAGGTTGTCATCATACAACATAAATTTCAAAGATGTCCTATGTGGCGTCTCCATGTTACGTGCTCATTCTTAAGTTTCTGTTGTCTTTACTTGGGTTTGTTATTAGCTTGGTGATGACAAAAACATAATATTCTGGAAGAGTATTGGTGACCCCGACTCCAACTGATGTGGAACTTCTCCACCTTTTTTATCTCAGTGTTGTGTAGTTTATCCACACCGGGACTTCGACCCCTTCTTTCCTCATGAAGTCAGGGTCATGGGACATACTACAGGGGAAGTCTGTGCCTCTATAGATTGCAGTGAATTAGACTTATTCAACCACAGCATGAAACACACTTCTTTCAGTCACATTTAAAGATGGAAGCAGCTTGAAAAGTATTTGAATCCATCCAACTAACTCACATTGCTATTTAATTGTATTAATATTAATCATTAGCTCCTTTCAAAACACCTCATGTCACCGAACATCAGAAAATGTGGAATTGTGGAAGAGACAGCTAAAGGACAGTGAGCATATTTACTCTATTCTGATTACTGGTATTTCTTATTGGATTTTGTGTGTGTGTGTTTGTTTATTTGTTTGTATGCAGCTGTCAGAGGCTCAGACACACAGCAGAGTCTTCAGGATCCAGCAGGTTGTCTCTGAAGAGTGACTGGTCCAATGATATTCCACCAAACTTCAGTGGTGAAGCTGGACCTTCAGACACAAAGTAAGAAACCTTTTTTTCCCCTCAAAACCAGAGTGAGACATATTGTGCTCACTTCAAGATTCACTTCCACTATTTTGGACCTGCTCTGCTTAAAGCTATAGTGCGTAACTTTAAATGTCTATGAATGTCCGTTTCAGCCAAGCCGCTACTAGTGGAGATGACAAAATGCAGATTAAGCCGATCGGCTCCTCTAACATCTCGTGGGATTTTTCATTGTACATTATTCTTGCTTTGCTTGTCGACCGGCGACATTCCCATGCTGCCGCGCAGGAAATTACACATTTTACGTCACAACAAGAAGGGAGGGGGAGGGCGGGAGGGTCTCATAGCAACAGGCAGAGCTCAGGCAGACCGAGGAAGCGACATGGCAGAGAATCCAAAGAAACGGCCGAGAAAAAGTCCTGAAGTGGATCCTACCACCAAAAAAAAAGCCTGGACGGTCGGCAGAAGGATTGCTGGCAAAGAAGGAAAGTGACCTACAGAGAAGGCAAACGAGGATTTGTATTGGTGTGGCTTTTCCTCGGTGGAGAGCATTGCAAGCAGAAATTGGGCTGAGGGCAGACACAGATTGCCTTGCTGCTGTTGGATAAGTAAGTGACTTGGTTTATAATTATATAAGTTAGGGGTGTAACGATAACCGATTTTGGATCGGTTATCTTTTTGCAACATAAAAGATCCCAGTGGATCGGACCACGGAGCCGAGATCGGTTCAGATGCATTAAGAACGGTCCGATGGCCCGGATTTATGCCCACGCATCGGTTTTTTAAATTCAAGTACATGTTGTGCCCAGTATAAATGCTGCCTCCGGCGCAAAACGGTGTCTCACTTCGCCGCCATGTTACTGCTTTATCTCTGATCTGAAAAGAGCCTGATTGTGACTTTGGAACCTGAACGCCTCACAGCTGAGCGACCGTCACCTGCTGCATCCAAGAGCAACACCATGATCACTGAGCAACAAGATGTAGATAAAACAACAAGCAGAAAAGTAAACAGCCACGCTAAACCCAAAAATTAAACCTACCAGAACAATGTTTCCCTCGTTCTCTCCGAGCCGCCGCTACTCATATGCTTACTCTCAGAACTGAACTGTCCGTCAACAACACCTTTACCGATCTGTCTCGAGTTTAAATCTTCTTTCCACCCAGAAGTTGAGATGCGTCCCATCGTCTGATGTTGAAGCATGAAAGAATCGTTCAAATCCAGCTAGTTCATCGGTGGCTAACAGCTAAGCTAACCTCTGACTGCGACTTCTCGCAGCAGGACGCTTTTACGAAGTGTCCCTGAACGCAGCACAGTGGCAGGTTGTTCACTGAATCAGAGGGTTTCAATGTGTTTCACAGGTAATGAAGGCGGTTTAGGAGGAGCTGGTCCTGACAGGTTAATCGATGGCGTTACTGCCTCTGTGAAGCAGCTGCCTCAGATTCTTAAAATCGTCTGGTCGGCCAGATATGATTGTTTGCTGGCCATTTTTTATTTATATTTATCATTATTTAATTTATTTATATTAATATATTATTTTTATTTATTTATAGACATTATATTTATGTATTTTATTTTGTAATAATTTCTTTTTTTAATCAATTTTTTTATACCTTAGTTTTTTCATTGAGATTGTATTTTAAAGCAACACTGAGGAACTTTCAGTTTTCGTTGATTTTGGCGGCGCCAGTGGACAAACGCGGTAGTGTTTTGCCTGAACGAATACTACAGTTCCCATGAGGACTAGCGTGTGGTGTCGTAAATTGCTGCTCCCGGTGGCGTGCTGTCAGACTGAACTCGCCTTCATTTGTTTCCAGTGGCTGTGTGAAGGATGGATAGCAACGAGGTAATGAATCTAAATGAATCTAATGGTGGCTAAGCAATGTTATATCGTGATGTGACGCATGCCGTAAAGCAGTTCGCACATTTGGAGCTTTTTAGTGTGCAGGGTTCCTACCACCCTCCTCACAGTTGCTTAGTCCAAGTGAAAGCAATACTGACGCCCTCAGGCCGTGACAGAGGGGTCATTCAACTAGTTGTAAGTCTTAGTATCATCACAAAAGATATTAAAATGTTTTATTAAGGTTGAAAAGTTCCTTAGTGTAGGTTTAAGTACAGGCAGAGTTTGAAGTTGTTGAAATTACTGTAGTTGTTGAAGTCTATTTTGGTTTACTCTGGATACAAAAAAATAAACAAAACCTGTTTTGAAGTTTAATTTCTGTTTTTCTCTCTTAGTTACAGAGTGCCTGAGAGTTACACTAAATTGTCAATTTGTATCGAACCGAATCGGATCGAATTGGATCGAATCGAATCGCTAAATATTTTTTATGAATCGCCCTTGAATCGAATCGTAGCCTGTGAATCGAGATTGAATCGAACCGTTTTGTGGGTCAAAGATTCACACCCCTAATATAAGTACTTTATTATTTTTTGAAAATGGTGCTATGAGCGTTATGTTGCAATGTTAGCAACCTGCTAACACAATGTCACACGGTAATAATAATAATATTACGCACTGTGGAAACGCGAATCACCGTGGCAGCGGTTGGGGGGAGAGGGGGAGGGGGAACACCGGGCACACCTGGGCGCACGTCATGTGGAAGCGCCGGCTTTATTGTTGTAAGAACGTAGAATTCCGCTAGAGGGCGACCGAAGTTACGCACTATAGCTTTAATGTGGGGACTTGGCTCCTGGGACGACAGCAGTCTCCCCCTCCAGGTCTGGATGGGGTTCGGGGTGGGAATTTATCAGATTTTTATGATTGCAATTCCATTTTCAATGTATCGTTCGGAAATCGTTCAAATTTTTGTCTTCTCCAAAATCTTGGAAATTAAAAGCAGTTTAGATTGGCCTGAAATTAGACAGAACCAGGGATCTAGGTTTTTCTTTTTTAAAAGAGAACTTCACCATGGCATGTTTAAAGAAGGATGGAACGCATCCAGAGCGAAGACACGGGTCAATGAGAAAAAGGATAAAATACCCAACTGAGCTGAAAACCTTTTTAAACAGACTAGATGGGATTTTCTCAGAGAGACAGTTAGCAGAACGGAGGCGTTCAGTCATTGCAGGAAGTGAAATGGGCTCAAACTGGTGATAAGCAGCTGATCTGACTTTAATAATAGAGGGGTCCCGAGCAGGCTGAGGCAGTGGCATTTTTATTGCAGCGATCTTATTTACAAAGAACTTTAACCTTAAATAAGGTTTAACAGAGACAGCGTCACAGGGGTTCACAAAGGAGTCAAACATTTTAAAAAGGTTTGTGAATGTTTTTAGCAGCAAGTGAGGAGAAATTTTCAACTTTTGCATCTTTCACCGCCTGTTGATACCTGAGAAGATGATCACGTAGGAGAGCCTTTCACTCTTTCAAGTCATTGGTGAAATAGAGTCCAGAATGTCATTACAGAGAGAATGAGTGAAAGGGAAAGCAGTGGAAAACAGCCTGGCTCAGAAAAATTTTGAAGATATCAGTGACGACGTCCTTCAGCTCCTCGACACGGTCCTTCAGAACCGACCAGGAATGTTGTCCGTTGTGGCTGCTTTGTGAGTGTTGATCCTGGAAAGGGTCCTTCTCACTGCTGACTGGAGTCAGATGTATGGCCTGCTTATCCAGGAGAGGAGTACTATTCTGTGCAGGTGTGTTGAAGAAACAAAAGAAATCATTGAGGCAGTTCAGCATTGTGGTGTTGTGCTCACTGGATCATGATGGAGGTTTATATTCTGGGAGTGACTTGAAGATGCCAGAGAGACTGTACATCTCTGGTGCTGATCAAGTGATCGCATTTTGTTGCTGTACTGTTGCTTTGTTTCCTTGATTTCTTGGCACAGGTTGACTCTGGCTGTTGCTTATCAGTTTGTAGTGCTGAAGCAGTCTTTCAGAGCATCGGAAAAAGTCCCCTCTGGCCACACACACACCTTCTTTTGGGTTGGTCTTATGGTTCTCAGTGCAGTTCTGTATTCAGGTGTCAGCATGGTAGTGATGTTATCTGAGAGGCCCGGGTGGGGGAAAAGGGAGGCCATGCATACGACTTTGCAGGTAGTGTAAATCAGGTCCAGTCTCCTCAAGGAGGAAAATTCAAATTTTAGTGAAGTTCGGGCACCTGTGATGTAATGAGGAAGACACTAAAAACACAATATCATGTGTGTGTGCGTGTGCTCAAACCCAGACACAAAGCAGAGTCTTCAGGATCCAGCAGGTTGTCTCTGAAGAGTGGCTGGTCCAATGATATTCCACCAAACTTCAGTGGTGAACCTGGACCTTCAGATGCAAAGTAAGAAACTCTTTGTTTCCTTTAATTTCCTCAAAACCAGAGTGAAAGTTTTCATACTCACTTTCAGATTCAGTTCCAATATTTTGAAGCAGTTTGAGAGTTGAAGCTGGATCTTTGTGTCTCTGCTGTGTGTCGTGTTGCTCAGAGTAAATGTTTCTTGGTGTCCACAGAGAGAAGAAGAGCAGTGATGTCTGTGAGGAGCAGCAGGACCAGGGTTCTTCATCAGGACTGCAGCAGCTTCTAGAAGAACATAAGAAGAGTCTGAGGAGGAGATGTGAACGTGTGACTGAAGGAAGTGATGAAGCAGGAGGAGGAAGCCTCCTCAACAGGATCTACACTGAGCTCCACATCACAGAGGGACTCAGTGAGGAGCTTCAGAGGGAACCTGAGCTGAAGCAGCTGGAGACAGCTTCCAGGAAGGAGAGCCTCCATCACACTGCCATCAGGGTTCAGGACATCTTCAAAGCCTCGGCCCAGCAGCTCAGATGCATCCGAGTGGTTGTGACCAGCGGCGTGGCCGGCAGCGGAAAAACCTTCTCGGTGCACAAGTTCACTCTGGACTGGGCCGAGGGCCTGGAGAACCAGGATGTCAGTGTGCTGGTTGTTCTCTCCTTCAGGGAGCTGAACCTGATCAGAGAGCGGCCGTACAGTCTTCTCACGCTGCTCCATGTTTTCCATCCGGCGCTCCAGAAGGTGACGGCAGAGGAGCTGGCTGTCTGCAAGCTGCTGTTTGTCTTTGACGGTCTGGATGAAAGCAGACTTTCTCTGGACTTCAGCAGCAAACAGCGGCTGGTTGACGTCTCCCAGCAGTCTTCAGTCAGCCTGCTGCTCACTAACCTCATCCGGGGGGATCTGCTGCCCTCGGCTCGGGTCTGGATCACTTCCAGACCTGCAGCGGCCAATCAGATCCCTCCATCATGTGTGGACAGACTGACAGAAGTGCGAGGCTTCACTGACGCCCAGAAGGAGGAGTACTTCAGGAGGAGGCTGAGTGACGAGGAGCTGAGCAGCAGAATCATCTCCCACATCCAGACCTCCAGGAGCCTCCACATCATGTGTGGAATCCCAGTCTTCTGCTGGATCACTGCTACAGTTCTGGAGCACATGTTGAGCAGCGAGCAGAGAGGAGAGCTGCCCCAGACCCTGACTGACATGTACTCCCACTTTGTGCTGGTTCAGACACACAGGAAGAAGCTCAAGTACCATGAAGGACCTGAGACGGGTCCACAGGGGCTGACGGAGGCTGACAGGGAGCTTCTTCTGAAGCTGGGCAGGATGGCCTTGGAACATCTGGAGAAAGGAAACATCCTGTTCTACCAAGAAGACCTGGAGCAGTGCGGTCTGGATGTGACTGAGGCCTCGCTGTTCTCTGGAGTTTGTACTCGGATCTTCAAAAGAGAGTCTGTAATCTTCCAGAAAGCCGTCTACAGCTTTGTCCATCTGAGTGTTCAGGAGTTTCTGGCTGCAGTCTTCATGATCCACTGTTTCACCAACAGGAAGTCAGACATACTGAGCACCTTCCTCAGAGAGGACCATAAACTCATGCGACAAAAGAAAAAATCTTTTCGTGATAAGTTGTCAAAGTTATTCAAAGAGGATGATGGTGAGGATCATATTGATGATGCTCTCTCATCTCTGGATGAGTTCCTGAAGAAAGTCCTGCAGAAATCCCTCAGAAGTCAGAACGGCCACCTGGACCTGTTTGTCCGCTTCCTTCATGGCCTCTCTCTGAAATCCAACCAGAGACTCTTAGAAGGTCTGCTGGGTCGGACAGAGATCAGTCCAGAAACCATCCAGAGAGTCATCCAGAACCTGAAGGAGATCAACAGTGATGAAATGTCTCCTGACAGAAGCATCAACATCTTCCACTGTCTGATGGAGATGAAGGACCTCTCAGTACATCAGGACATCCAGAAGTTCCTGAAGTCAGAGAACAGATCAGAAAATCTCTCTGAGGTCCACTGCTCAGCTCTGGCCTACATGCTGCAGATGTCAGACAAGGCCCTGGAGGAGTTCAACCTGAAGAAGTACAACACATCAGAGGAGGGACGACGGAGACTGATCCCAGCTGTGAGGAACTGCAGGAAGGCTGTGTGAGTCCACATGTCTTCACGATCAATGTCTCAGTGATGTTTGTTGAACAGGGATGGGCAACTTAAATGATAGAGACGGCCACATTTTTTTGTCAACACTACCAGAGGGCCGCATAAGACCACACACTTAACCAGATATGATAAAAGTGCCATTTTACACATTTGTATAAGATATGTTTACTGGTCAAACACACAGTACAATAACTTCACATGCTCAAATGCATGCATAAAAGTTGTAATTTTTTTTGAAAATGAGATTCACTCATTCTTCGCCATGGCTCATGTCTCTCTCTTCCTCACTGGTGGAGAACGCTGCTGGAAACGAGAAGGGCGTCTCCATTCATGTTGCCATCTGGTGGCCAAAGTATGTCATTACAACTGAATCAGTACAGCAAACTTACTTGCTTAATGCTCCAGCGAGTGTCAGGGTAGGCCTGGGCGATTATATGATCGTGATTGGTGATCGCGATTAATTTCCAGTCGATCACCGTGATCAGCTGTGAGCACATTTACTCGATCAGACATGGCAGAAATGTGCGTGACACAGCCAATCACAGTCGACTTTTTCCTGCTCAACTTCCGCCTGTAAGTTGTCTGAGCAGTAAACAGAGATGAACGTGGAGCTGAGGGCAGTGAAGCAGATGAAGTCAGTCATGCCTCGGCGTTATCCTCTGAAGATAAGCCTGCTGTTGACAGGAAAGGCTACTCCACCCGCACCGCTGCTAACACACCGACCAGCAAGGAATCTGGTCTTTTGAGTCCAGGAACTACTGGTGATACAGTTGAACTAACGATGATTCAGTTCTTCTCTTTTACTGAAAATGACGCTGCATCGCACCATTGAACATATTACCACGTCTTGCCGCTAACACTGTTCTTCTAACAACATGCAGATAGAGCCTGCAGCACCCTTCTTCTTCTGTGGTGTCTGTGTAAAACAAGGTTGAACATGCAAACAGCACACCTGGTGGCATGAAGTGCAAATGCAGTCATGGCGTCGTCTGTGCACCGTGGTCTGAATGAGGATCTCCCTGGGGTTATTCCAAATGTTTCAGAAACCAGAATACTTATCTTAAAGCTAGGGTCGACGCAGGGCCGGCGATTAGGCTGGGCATCCGGGGCACTTGCCCAGGGTGCCGAGCCATAGGGGGGCGCTTGATGAGGCTCTGAGGCGCACCGCCCAGGGTGCGCCGCTGTGACGGCCGTTTGAGCAGCACACTGCTTGGTTCGCTCGCTTGCGGCCCTCGACAACTATTGCAGACTGCGCCCCCCCCGCCCCGCTCGACAACTTTCGGCGACACTCGGAGGCCTCTTCCTCCCCCCGCTCAACAGCTCTCGCAGCGCGACTCTCCGCGACACTACCACGGGGCGCTCGTGTCGGGCTTGCCCAGGGTGCCTGAGAAGCCTGCGCCGGCCCTGGGTCGACAGTCTTGGAAAACTAGCAGGTAGCACGAATGTAGCGTCTCCCTGAGGCTCCACCCAGCTCCCACCCCATTGGAGGAGCTCTCGTTGGGAGCGAACGCACTGGATGCGGAAGTGCCGCGTGTGTGCGCGTGGAGGCGCCACTCGCACGGAGTTTGTGATCGCCTCCAATGTTATTAACCTTTCTGACTGCCCGCACACAATGCGCATAGGAGCGCAGTGCGCCCACTCCGCTTCGTTCTATTTTTCACGCGAGCTGTGAGCGCCGAGAGCTCCTTGGCAACGCTCGCGTGCACTGAACCAGGGCCAGTGCACGCCATTGAAATGTACGCGCAGGGGGCTGGTGGAACGGCGAAGGGATTTGATTGGTTCCTTAAGAGTGGTCCGCGCCTTTCGATATGTCGGAGTTTTTACACTCCTGTGGCCGCTACAGTTGTTAGATTTTTTTCCGCACCTTTTTCCGTCCACATAATGTATTGACTTCTCCCAGGGGGCAAGGAGCATTTCACTCAGTATGACAAAAAGTGCTTTTGGACAACATCGTCTACCCTAACTTTAACACGAATATTGACTGCACGTAAATGTAGCCAGTGTCATCTTTTCAGGCCACTGCACCATACGAGCAACATTCTAAGAGGAGAAAAACGATTACTTTTGTCTATTTTTTTCATATTTTTGTAGTTATGTACTGTTACATTTTAAGTCTAATCTGTCCAAACTCGATTCTTTAAATTTTGTACATTTGATGCAAGCATTAATAATAGCAGCAGCATATTTAGCATCATAACTTGAAAATAATGTTTACATTCTAAAGCACCTTCATTATCCCCAGGTGGTTTCTTTAGTTTTTTAATCTTTTATCGCAACAAAAATCCTCATGGGCTGTAAACTGTCACACTTTAACTAACGATCGTTCAGTTCTTCTTTTTTACTGAAAAAACGATGCATCGCAAGATTTTATTATCTTGGTACTAGATTTTTTTTTTCCATTTACTGCACTGTTAAGTGAGATTGTTCTTATATTTTTCTATGTTTATATTATTTAATTTGCATTGCTATTTGCTTGGTTTGTTAATAAAATGTTAAACTATTCTATAGTTCTACTTTTCAGTGCAGATGCTTTAAAACTGGTTTAAAAACAATATAACATATCATGATTTTAATCGAGATTGAATGATATGAAAAAAAAAATCGTGATCTTTTTTTTTTTTTTGCCATATCGCCCAGCCCCATGTCAGGGTATCCCGTCCCGGTGCGTTGAGCCGTCCAGATGAACCAGAGTTTTCCAGTGCTAGCGATCTTGTGCCAGCTGCTCTGCATCCTCCACAGCAACTCTGTGTTGTTGGAGGTCGCCCGCAACGACATCGAGCCATCGGGTCCGGGGCTTCCCTCGCGGTCATCTCCAGCCTGAGGCCTTTAGGTCAGACTGGAGAATGGCTCATGTCGGATGTTCTGGGGGTAGGCGAAGGACATGGCCAAGCCAGCGGGTGCAGCGTTGTCCGACCAAGGAAGATGCTCGGGGCTGTCCTGTGCAGGCTCTAAGCACTTCATTGGAAAATCACTGGGGCCACCTGATGTTCTCGATGGTTCTAAGAGCCCTGCTATCAAAGCCATCAATTCTTCCGAAACATTTTTATAATTTTCAAAAATTAATTTAAGGACCGTATGGAGTGAGGGAGTGGGCCGTATGCGTTTGCCCATCCCTTCTGTAAATTGAGGGAGCAAAAGCAGTGTCGGCCCCAAATATCGGCTCAAGAAAATCGGCAGTATAGAATTGGCCATCGGCTGAGGGCGATGGAAAAAAATCGTTATCGGCATCAGCCGTAAAAAATCCATTTTGGTCTATCCCAAATTAAAGCCTGTCCGATTCCCGAACAAGAAAATATATCAGTGTCTGTTTGTGAGAGTGGACAAGTTGATCGTGCTGCAGAAGCTCCTGATGCTGTTTGGTTTAATAAGACCAGAACACAAGCTGAATGTTCAGCTCCATGTATGTGTGCACTTGTTTGTTTTGTTGTGTTTCTGTGGCAGAATTACAGCGCCACCTAAAGGCCCGGTGTATGTACTACATAATTTTTGAGTTATTTTCATGATGTCCTGAGGATAAAGATTCACGTAATCCCTAACATTCTTCATACTCCAGGCATACTTTGGCTTAAAGTTACTTGTATTCAACCAGCAAGTTCCTTTTCTTTCATGACCAGAAATGACACAGGCTTCTTCCAAATGTGAATTAGAAGATGTACAAGAAAAATAATTGTGTATAAAAACAATATATGTCAACATTTGAACAAAAAGTGACATGTCCGAAATAAACCCTGCCCTTCTCAATAGTCAGTAGAAAATCCTTTTATTAGCTATTACAGCAATTACACTCTTCCAGTATTGCTGTGCGGCTTTGCATGTCCACACTGTTTTTTTTCCCATTCTTTTTCAGCAGCGAGGTCAACTTGTAGCTCTTTTTGTTTAACCAAATGCTGTTAATGTTAAATGGAGAAGTCCCTCTTTTAGTTATTATCAAATGAAAACAATAATTCTGGACTCAGATCGTGCTTGCAAACACATTTTGTTTCATGACTGAAGTTAACACATTTTGAAAGGATGGATTCTACTTCGTGTGGTGCTTAGCCCACCTACGGGCTTCACGATTGGTACTCCCCTCTGTTGCCAGCCAGTCACTCAGACCGCGTGCGCCCGCTCCACTATCTTCTTTTTTCTCAGCCCTTGAGACATTACGTAGCTCTTCAAGACATCACAAAGAGTCAAGAATGGACAAGCTGGCCCGTGAAGAGTTGCCATCCGGCGTCGGGCCGTTCTCCTGCTGCGGCTGCACCACACTGCTCCTGGAGCAAGACCGCCACGAGCGTTGCTTTACCTGCCTGGGCTGGCAGCATCAGTGCCAGCGGGCATCCTGCCCTGACTGCCTCACCCTGACGCTCGAAGAATCCGAGCGGCGAGCGGCAGTCTTGGGCGCCGTTTCCACCGACTTCCGCCCCGAGCGACATTGGCGCAGACCTCACCGCCGTTCCCGCCTCCTTCACCGACTGGGCCGAGTCGGGCAGGGATCTTCACAGCTGCCGCAGCTCTTCTGGATTGGTGAAATCTGCTCGGCACAATGATTCCCTCTCCACGTTCTCCAAAGCCAGCTGTCACAGCACCCCCCCACGAGCCTGTGGAACACCTCACGGGCCTCTTCACCACTGCTGCAGAATGCACTGGCCTGGCACTCCCGCCGCAGCCTCCGGAGCACAGCGCGACTTCGCACTCGGGTCCCGGACTGCGGTCGGGTCGATCCCGGACTGCGGCGCTGTGACCCGCCGTGTCATCACTCCAGGCCAACGTGCAGCGTGACTGGTGTGCTCCGCTCACCACCAAGGGGGCGGTGAAGGGCTACTGTGAGTACTGCTGCGTGGACGGCTGGCCGCCTGTCTCCAGAGTACCTATGATAGAGGACTCCATGAGGCTCTGCCTGTTACCCACCTCCACTCCGTGGCCCGGCGGAAAGCCCATGCTGCCGTCTGAAAGAGACAGGTGCATGGCTGGCTTCCTGGATCATGGTTAATGATTCACGTGATTTAAGTTTAAAAAACCAGTAATATATAATAAAATGTATATAAAAAATAAATTATCTTTCTCAAAATAAGACACAATAAGCAACAATTAAGTACCCTCAAAGGTTCAATAAGTGCATTAATGATGTAAATAACTTTATAACCATCAAATTCAAGTTCTATTAAACTTCATGCACATTAATAATTCAGCCCTCCGTGAATGTTGGATTCAGTTTGGCCTGTAGAGAACAATTCCTCAGAAAGAAAGCAGGAGATTTCAGCTGGTCCGAGCTTTTATTACACACTCCTGAAGGCACTGTAAAACAAACAAGATATACATATAAGTGAACATATACACAAGATGTATCACAACATACATCACTGTCTAAAAACAAAACAAGTCCGTATTTAAAATGAAAGCCGCTAGCTCAATGCTAATGGACACGCCATTAACATGCTTACGGAATTAGCATCTGTGTTGAAACTTCAAAACACACTGACAAACTCACAAGTATCAATTTCACCTCCATCCTGAACATCAACTAAGTATATTCGAGTACTTACAGGCATATATTTTTAATGTGCTGTTTGAAATCAACTCTAGAAAAACAAACACTGGGGGCGTTTACATGCAGTCAATAACCCTTTCTTAACCAGAATATTGGCAATAACCCGGTTGCGCACAGCCATGTAAACACGTGCAAAAACCTGAATATGCTCATATTCCGGTTTTTAAAAACCTGAATATTACCCCTGGGTTACTCCTTTTCTAACCTGAATTTCTGGTCATATAAACGCACATCAGAATATCCTGGTCGAAAGGGACATGAAATACTGCTCTGCGCATGTTCTACCCGCAAGGAATCTCGGTCATTTGAGTCCAGGAACTACTTGTGACACAGTTTAACTGCTACTAAGTAAATAAAATGTGCCAAAATGATCGTTCAGTTCTTCTCTTTTACTGAAAAAAATGGTGCATCGCATCATTAAATATATTACCACGTCTTGCTGGCTTACTCTTTTTCTAACAACATGCAGAGAGAGCCTGCAGCGCCCTTCTTTTTCTGTGGTGTCTGTGTAAAATAAAGTTGAACATGCAAACAGCACACCTAGTGGCATGAAGTGCAAATGCAGTCATGGCGTCGTTTGTGCTCCGCAGTTTGAATGGGGATATCCCTGATCATGTAAACAGGAGTAACTCTGTCTGTTTAAGCATGTAAACGGGTTATTCCAAATGATTCAGAAACTGGAATATTGACCTTAACCCGAATATTGATTGCATGTAAACGTAGTCACTGGCCACACTTGCTCAGTCTTCTTCTCACACTGCTGTAGGCTTACACTCTGTCCAACTCACTACCTCCCCCTAATGGGGCGGCTGAGCCATTGCATGCAAGCAGAGGCAGTACAAGTTACCGGTACTTTGGCTCCATCTAGTCCTCAATTATAGCACAACCCCATTTTTGAGAATACCATTTCTGGAGAAAAATACCGGGCCAATACGGTAAGTATATTTATTATGTTATTATGTTTGTTTGGTTTACAATTTCCTTTGTCTGTCTTTTTCCTCATGTATTGTTTAAGCTTTTTTTAATGACTGAAACTGGACTAAAGCCCGTTTGGTTTTCGTTGACTAAAACTAGACTAAAACGATGAAGTGTAGAAATGACTAAAATGTGACTAAAACTAATAAGCATTTCGTCCAAAAGACTAAGACTAAAACTAAATCAAAATAGGCTGCCAAAAACAACACTGTGTCCTAGCTCCTACGCTGGGGTGCGTTAACGGAGCTGAGCATGGAGGAGGCACATTCGGGCTTTTACTCCCCCTACTTCTTGGTTCCCAAGAAGAGCGGCAGCATGAGATCCATTCTGGACCTGCGGGTCCTAAACGCTCACATAGTCACCAGGAGGTTCCGCATGCTGACGGTCAGACACCTCCTGGAGAGCATC
Source organism: Salarias fasciatus (assembly GCF_902148845.1). Classification (NCBI taxonomy): domain Eukaryota; kingdom Metazoa; phylum Chordata; class Actinopteri; order Blenniiformes; family Blenniidae; genus Salarias; species Salarias fasciatus. The sequence continues at coordinate 270,146 of NC_043753.1, forward strand.
CACCCTGGGGACTGGATGACGTTGGTCGACCTCACGGAAGTCTACTTTCACATCCCCATTCTGAGGAGGCAAAGCTTGCCCCTTCCAGTGTTACAACAGCTGCACGACAACCTTTCACAAGCTTAAAGCCGCCCTGACAGAGGCCCCCGTCCTGGCGTATCCCTCACTGCAGCAGCCGTTCATCGTGGATACCGATGCCAGCACTGATGGTGTCGGGGCAGTGCTGTCACAGGGAGAGGGGGAGACTGAGAGAGTCGTGGCTTATTACAGCAGAGCACTGAGCCGTTCAGAGAGGAACTACTGCGTCACACATCAAGAGCTGCTGGCAGTTGTGCTGGCTCTGTGCCAGTTTCGGCCGTACCTTCTGGGTCGTTGGTTCCTCCTTCGCACAGATCACGCCTCAATGACCTGGTTGATGAGCTGGCTTGAGATCCTCCAAGAGTTCAACTTTGAGATCTGGCACCGGGTGGGGTGGCAGCACAGCAAGGCTGACACGCTGTCCCGGCGTCCCTGAGTTGCGGCTGAGTGCCGCTACTGCCAATGGCAGGAGGAGCGGCGTCTCGAGGTCCAGAGCACGGCAGTGGTGAGTATCTCCCACAGCCTCGCATTGTCTTCTGCTGAGTTGCAGGAATACCAGACAGCTGATGAGACGCTGTGTCTGCTCCAGAGTTGGCTGGAAGTGGGGCAGCGGCCGGAGCGATCCGAAGTATCTGCATGTGTGCGCGAGGTGAAGGCCTACCACTCCCAAAGCGGCAACATCGAGTTCTTTGCTGTTCTGCTGTAACGGAGATGGCAGGCACTGGGCTGGGGTAGTGACATCCTGCAGCTACTGGTTCCCCGGAGCTCCCAAGTCCTGTACACAGTCCAAGGCTCAGTGGGGGCCGGCCATTACGGGACTGCCAAGACCCTGCAAGGCTCCGGGCAAGATTCTACTGGCTGGGTTGCCAGAAGAATGTGTAAATACACGTGCACTGCTGCAACGTCTGCATTGCTCAGAAGGGGCCGAGCCAGCGGTCCCACGCGCCGCTGCAGCAGTACCTGGTAGGGGCCCAAATAGAGCGCGTTGGGGTGGACATCCTGGGGCCATTTCCTGTCGATCTGGGAATCGCTACGTCCTGGTGGCCATGGATTACTTTGCTAAGTGGCCAGAAGCCAGATCATAGTGCCTCGACGACAGCAGAGAAGCTCGTTGAGGAGATGTTCACCTGGTTTGGGATCCCGGAGGAGCTGCACAGCAACCAGGGGTGGAACTTCGAGTCTCAGGTCTTTGCCGAGGTCTTTCCCGGTGTGCCTTTCAAAATAAAAGCCCTGGTGACAAAGAGAAGTCATTTGTCATTCTTCCTGCCTGAAGTTGCTGCTCAGCACGCACGCACGCACACACACACACACACACACACAAACGGGGAGACCGTCATCCAAAGTATTGGATTCAAACCCACAACCTTCCTGCTCTGAGGCACTAACCTCTACTCCACCCTGCGGCCCGTCAGTCTTCACTGCTCCATGACTCCAGAACTCCATGTTCTCTCCTTCATGAAGCCGAAGTCAAACCACAGAAGAAGATCTGAAGCTCTGATGTCCAACAGTCCGACAAAGTGTCCTCTCTCATAACGTCCTGTCCTCTCTGTGTCTCATTACAGTCTTTCTGGCTGTGGACTCTCTGATTCTCACTGTGAAGTGATCTCCTCAGCTCTGAAGTCTGACCCCTCCCATCTGAAACATCTGGACCTGAGTGACAACGAGCTGCAGGATTCATCAGTGAAGATTCTGTGTTCTGGACTGGAGAGTCCAAACTGTAACCTGGAGACTCTGAGGTCAGTTCACTGTCTGAAGTTAGAATCTGTTGGAGTCAAATGACTGAGAGGAGTTTAGGAGGATTCCAGATGTTGGAGGGACAGAGAGTGGACTGAGCTCTGCAGCATGTTAGTGATCAGCATGTTGATGAGAGCTCTTCTCCTCCTGGAGGCTTCAGCTGTTTGGACTTTACATTTCTAAACTCTTCCAGTCTGAACCTTCTTCAGCTCCTAATGACTTCAACATCAAACTTTGTCCTCTAATCTCACTTCTTTCTCTCTTTATTCAGGTTGTTTGGCTGCAGTTTGTCAAAGATCCGCTGTTCTTCTCTGGCCTCAGCTCTGAAGTCCAACCCCTCCCATCTGAAGTGGCTCGACCTGAGTGAGAACCAGCTGCAGGATTCAGGAGTTGAGCAGCTGTGTGGTTTTCTGGAGAGTCCACTCTGCAGTCTGGAGACTATGTGGTCAGACTCCATGTTTGAGTTTGTGTTGTGTGAAAGTTGTGTTGACACTGAGATGCAGACATCAGGCTGATGTGAGAGTGATCCACTCTGAGGATCTCCATGAGAAACTGAGACTTCTTCTCAGTGTTTCAGTCTTGTGAATGTGGCAGGGTCGTGTGCAGCTCCACATTTCAAAGCTTGGTAGAAGAGGAAAGGATCTGCAGTGGATCATTGACTGAACCTCTGACACGCTCCATGTTGACCTTCAGCTTTCAAAGCAGGCTGATCTCTCCTGGATCAAGCTGTCACTGATCTCCCAGCTGAAGATCCAAACTCTCTCAAACTCTGCCAACTCTTGACTTGTTGGCTTTATGTCCAGTCACCTTGGCTGTTGGCATGTCCTCCACTGGACTCTGCTTCTGTTCGGTGTTTACATCAGTTCAGCTCTCCAAAAGAACAAAGATGAAATCAGTTAGAATCATTTCGTTTCATCTATTTTTATTGGTAATCTCACAAAAATATTAGAATAGAATAGTCTAACTTTACTCAAAGCAGAAAAATGTACAGGTGCAGAGGCTTGTAGGGCACAGCCTCTGCAAGTGCAATGTGCAAGTAAAGAATAAGTAATAGTGCAAATCGTAGTCAGAATCAAAGAAAACTAGAAAAAAAAAAGAAAACATCTAACTGTATGTACAACTTGAATCTAAAAATATAACTGGAACTATAAATATACAAATATGTACAAGCATGTTTTTAGTGCAGCAGAATGAATCGTTATGAAGTGTCAATGATTTTTTATGGGGGTTATAAAGTGATGGTGATTGCAGGATATTATAATAGCCAGGATTGTTGCACATTTTCTTCACAGTGGAGTTGAACAATCTGACAGTGGTGGGGATGGTGGGGTCTCAGTCAGACACTGGTGGAGCTGCGGAGCTCCTCTACCGTCCGGTGCAGTGCATTATGGCACTGACATGAAATCACATCTGTACGCCTTTAGTCTTTTCACGTTTTATATATCGAGCAAATTAAACTTGAACAAACTCAACATAAAAAACAAACAATAAAATGTGCAATAAAAAGTTTCAAAGTGTCAAATATGGCTCTAGGAACAAAATCTGTAAAATAACATACAATAATAAACCATTTCATAAGTGTGGGGCAATTAAGCCTAAATATTAGCATAAGGTAACCATAAATGGTTGCCATTTCATGTTACATTTGTTCAGCTCGCCCTGCCTGGAGGATCTATTTTTTTTCTACTTTTTAGAAAACATCACCTCATTGGTCCAAAGGATGGAGCATTTTGGGATTTCCAGTAGAGGAGGAGATGGAGTCTTGCTATCATAGAAGTGAATGCCAAACACCTCTAACTGCTCAGATGAAACATGAGAATGTTCTTCAGGAAACCCAATTGTCAGTTGTTCTGAAAATATCTTAGCAATGATGTCAAAGTAAGACGGCCAGAAAGTCACTAGAGTCTGGCAGGAGAAAAAAGTGAGTGAGGTTACAAGGTGAACCAGAACATCTGTCACAGACATAGACTTTGTTCAGAGATATTTCAGTAAATCTAGTTTTGGAATAATGACATCTGAACACAACCTTCAACTGTATCAATGTCAAAGTAGCACAGATGGAAGTCTGATGAAAAACACTCCGAGCAGATTCCCTCCATCGTTCCTCAAAGACCAAACCCATCTCACACTGCCAGCCTCCTTTGTTCTGGTAGTTCAATAACCATCATATGACTGAATGATTCTCTATGTTTAAATGAAAGATCTTTGCAGGGGATTGAATTGTGGAGGTTCCTCCTCATCTGCTCAGGTGGGAGTTTTGGAAAAAGAGGAAATCAGACTTTTACCCAGTTCCTCACCTGGAGAAACCTAAAGAGATGGGAGGTTGAACTCACTGGCCAAATTAGCAAAAGAAGAGAAAATCCCATCTTTATAAAGATCCCTAAAACATTTCAGTCATTTATTGAGCCATGAGGTGAAGGTGGGATCAGTAAACACAGGTTGAAACACATGATTTCCAACCAGTGGAGCTGATATGGTGGAAGATCTAAATTTAAACTGCTTTCTAAACTGAAACCAAATCTTTCATGTGGAAATGAGCAGCAGGTTTCCAGTAAAGCCAGAGGGGTTGACCAAGACTGATCCAGTTCATGAGGCCTGGAGGACGAGGGACAGGACTGAACACTGACTGATGCTTGTCTCAATGTCAGAGGAAGAAAGTCGTTTGACAGATTCAAAATAAACAGAATACAGTCTGGAAACTTGTGGAGTCAGTTTAAGTTCCTGAACAGTCAGTGGAGAATGTAACTGATTAACTGTGTCCATGCTTAGAAATGGAAATTCTGGGTCTGCAGAAATGCATAAATATCAGTCAAATCTGAAGGAAGCTCACACCTAGTGACTTATAAAAGGATGAGAACACTGAATCAGTGAAGGGTGGTTCCTCTGCCAACAATCCCAAACCGTCTTTAACGTGAGGTATTGATTGTGAGGCTGCTTGGCAACATAACAGGTGAGCTAATAACCTTCCAGGTGTTTCCCCTTATTCATAATATCTAGAAGGAGAGTGTAGTAGTAGCTTTGCAGCATGTCAGTGATCAGCTTGTTGATGAGAGCTCTTCTCCTCCTGGTGGCTTCAGCTGTTTGGACTTTACATTTCTAAACTCTTCCAGTCTGAACCTTCTTCAGCTCTCAATGACTTCAGCATCAGACTTTGTCCTCTAATCTCACTTCTTTCTCTCTATTTTCAGGTTGATTGACTGCAGTTTGTCAAAGATCAGCTGTTCTTCTCTGGCCTCAGCTCTGAAGTCCAACCCCTCCCTCCTGAAACATCTGAAACATCTGGACCTGAGTGAGAACCAGCTGCAGGATTCAGGAGTTAAGAAGCTGTGTGGTTTTCTGGAGAGTCCACTCTGCAGTCTGGAGGTTCTGAGGTCAGTTGACTGTCTGTTACTGTTGTAGAAGGAGAAATGTTTGTCAGCAGCTGTGATCTGAGACTCTGATCCTGCAGTGAGAGAGTGGACTGAGCTCAGCAGCAGGTTACTGATGTGTGTGTGGACATGAGGAGGTGTGTGAAAGGTGTATTAAGCAGCACAAAGTAATGAAAACAAGTTAAAATCCTGACAAGGACAAAAACTAAACAAAGGAAAACTGAAACAGAGAACCCATCCCTCCATATTCAGTGACACACACACACACACACACACACACACACACACACACACACACACACACACACACACACACACACACACACCTAGTAACAGTCGGGAGATCTGGCATGGCACTGAGAATTGGAGAAAACACCACGATTTGGGGCCATTCACACTGGGAGGGGTCACAGGTCATGACTGCCGGGGGCGTCTGCGCCCGAGGTGGGGAGCCCCCCAACCAGCCGGGCCAAAGGGCCCCATGGACAGAACCCCCAGCAGCAGAGCTGATACAGCCACCAGTGTGGAGGACCTCCTGAGGAAACACTGAGGTAATAAAAGTATAAAAAACGATGAAAAGAACAGAATGAAAGGGCTAAAATAAAGCGAACATTTAAAAGAGTAAAAATACATCAATAAAATGGATGCAAAAAGGTCAATTAAAAGCCTGTTTAAAAGGTGAGTCTTTAACCTTCTGTTAAAACTCTCAGCAGTCTCTGCAGTCCTGAGCTTCTCCAGCAGGCTGTTCCACAGATGGAGGCCATCGTGGCTAAAAGCTGCCTCACTGTGAGTTTTTGTTCTTCTTCTGATGTGGATCAGAGGAGCTGCTGGAGGAGCTCAGGATCCACGAGGGTCGATGTGGTCAAAGCTGATCAGATCAATAAGATGGAGCAAGGCCGTTAAGACATTTAAAAAGTAGTTAAAGAAGCTTAAAATCCACCCTGAAGCAGACAGGGAGCCAATGCTACGACTTTAAAGCTGGTGTCATGTGGACCCGCCCTCTGGTCCTCATCAGCAGGTGTGGCTGAGTTTTGCATGAGGATGATGTGAGTGATGAAGATCCACAACAACAGAACAGCTCATTGATCAGGACACAGTAATGTGGAGCTGCTCATTTCTCCATCAACACATCTGGTTGGTTCCTCCTCATTTATTCTAATGTTTTCTCTCTTTATTCAGGTTGAGCAACTGCAGTTTGTCAAAGATCAGCTGTTCTTCTCTGGCCTCAGCTCTGAAGTCCAACCCCTCCCACCTGAGGTTGCTCCATCTGCGGGAAAACAATCTCAAGGCTCCAGATGTGCAGCAGCTGGTTGATCTTCAGCAGAGTCCAGACTGCAGCCTGCAGACTCTGAGGTCAGTAGATGGTTGGAGTGAGTCCATGCTGCTTTCAGCAGGTTTGTACTAAACACAGTCAGTGTGAGAACAAAGATCCAGTGTTTGACTCTCAGTGAGGCTGTGAGAGGAGAACGCTGAGCAGCTTCAGGATTGGACAGCAGAGGACACACAGTCAGCCAATCAGAGGAGCCACAGGCTTGTTGATCATCTCTCATCTCTCTGCAGCTGGTGGAACTGAGAGCAGAGAGGAAGCTGAGTGTCCTGAAGATCTACTGAGGAGAGCAGAGCTTCATCCAGACTGAGTGACAGAGGAACCACCAGAAGATCTGCTGAGTGTCAGTGGAGCAGTGTGAAGAGCTGAGAGTCCAGCATCGAACCAGGGTTCCTCTGGGTGTGATGCAGAACCATCACTGTGTTAGGGTGACCATACGTCCTCTTTTCCCCAGACATGTCCTCTCTTTACGTCCTGTCCGGGGCGTCCGGGTGGGTTTTTTAAATTCCAGGAAGTGTCCGGGGTTCACTGTTTCTCGTAGCACATGAACGTAAATTGACCAGCGCTTTGCACACAATACTATGATACTTTGTTGTGCGACGTAATTACCGAGAGGCGTCTTGTGAGCCGATCTGCGCTGCGCGTGCATACACACACACACACACACACACACACACACACACACACACACACACACACAGACGGAGTGGAGCAGACAGCGCTGTTCAGACAGCGGAGCGCTTCTTCTTCTGTGTTGTTTAACGGCGGATGGCACCATTTCAACAGGCGCCCCCTATCGCTCTAGAGTGGATCAGAGAACAATCTAAATTCTATTTATTAACCCCGTTAAAGCTGGGGTTGGCGATTTGAATGAGATACATTTTTTTTAAATACTGGTTAAAATGATCTTTATGACCCGATGGGAAACAATTCATAGCGTGTTTTTAAAGAAGTTTGGAAAATATCCGCTATCTACAGCAGGAGTAAAACGGGAAAAACAGCAACCAATCGTCTTGACGGGACACCTTTTTTTAAACCAGTCAAATCCCTTCGCCGTTCGACCTGCCCCCTGCTCGTACATGTCAATGGCGTGCACTGACCCTGGTTCAGTGCGCGCGTAGAAGGACGGAGCGTCGTTGCAGAATGGCGGAGAAGAATGTTTGGGGCTTTACTTACCGGTGAGTGCCCCATAACTTGGCGTAGTGCAAATAAAGAAAAACGAAGAAACGAAGCGCTGAGGACAGGTTACGCCAGGAACGCACTGGACGCGGAAGTGCTGCGCGCACTGCGCGCGCGGAACGTCTCTGCGTCTCCGCTCCCAACGGAGCTCCTCCAATGGGGTGGGAGCTGGGCGGAGCCTTGGGGAGATGCTGCATTCGTGCTACATGCCAGTTTTCCAAGATCGCCAACCCTGGCTTTAATACAAGGTATGAGATCATTGCATTCCGACTGTTTACAACACTATTTATGGAGAACTGGTGAATTCCTTCTCTACTTAATTTGACAGCGGAGCAGGAAAAAGCCTCAGCTTAAGAGCAGCTTCTCAGATGAACTGCAAAAAAAAGTTCCAACATACCGAGATGAAAAATAGAATGTAGAAGAGAAGCAGGATGAAGAAAACAATTAAAGATAAAAGTGTATATCTTTTTTGTTTGTTAAGTTAGTATTTTGGTGAGACTCTTATATTCTTCTATCTTATTACAGTTATTAAGAAATATGTTGTTGAAGCTGGATCTTCGAACAGAAGAGTTCATATTTCGAACATGATCTAATATTTGTAAAGAGTCCAAGAGAGCTATTATTTTGTTACAAGTTTTTGCATTTCATTTGTGTTAAAGAACTTAGTTTCGCTTCATTGAAGCATAATAAAGCACATTCATCAACCCCCGAGAAGCCTTGGGGGGCCGTGCCCGCCCACGGAGTCGGGTGTGCCCGCCCTGGACTGACAGCAAAGGTTTAAGTTTTTTTTTTTTTTACAGAAATTGTATTCTCCAAAATGGAGTCATACTATAATCTAAGACTAGATTGTTGTTATACATCTGCGCCACTAGATGGAGCCAAAGTAGCAGTGACCAGGAAGCCAATGGAGCATCACAGTGATCTGATAAAAAATGGAGGGAGGTGACCATCTGGAATTAAGGGGCTCAAATACGAAACAAGTGAGCAAACAACAGAGGCGAAGTTTTGATGCCAACTTTAAACTGATGGTTCAACGCAGCAGAGTCAACACACCTGCCAAGCGGCCAAGATGTATTAGACTGAATTTCTAATGCTCATGAAGTTGAACATAACTTGATTTTGATGGTTATAAAGTTATTTAATTCATTACTGCAGTTACTGAACCTTTGAGGCTACCTATTTGTTGCTTATTCACTGAGTCATAGCCTCAGATTTTGAGAAAGAGAATGTAGTTTTTTATTTAACACTGCAGTAGTATTTCTTGATCTTAAATCACATGAAATGTTATCTCTGTTGTGAGTTTTCCAAGAATAACCTTACAATGAAAAGTTGTTTAATGAGTAGCCTTATTGTCTTCAACATATTTTTATTTTCACAAAATGATATATGAAAAATAGGGGTAGTCTTATAATCACAGTCGTCTTATATTCTCATATAGTAAAAGAGAAATATTTAGACAACATAAAGGCAAACTTGATTTGTTACATTTTTATGTCACTATGTTTTTGCTTATTTTTAGAGAGGGAAAAATCGATTAAAATCGTAACTCGAGTGTTGTTGAAAAAATCGAGGATTTTGCTTTCTTGTCACCTCAGCTCCCATTGCTGTTCTTCATCTTTTAAGTGTTATAAATAAACATAGCACTACACTAATGGTTTCTGTTTGTTGTTTTACACACACACACACACACACACACACACACACACACACACATATACATACATATACATCAGTGGCGGCTGCTGGTCTTCCAAAGAGGGGAAGCTCATTTTCAGCATACATTGTAATATGTGTAATCTGTTTTTTGTATGTAAATTCTATTAGCTTTCATGCCTTTTGTACGCCCTGACAAAGTTAGACAGATCCCCAAAGCCCACTTGTGACCAGACAACACCTCCCTGAGATAGTTTCATCCAGAGGCATGGCCAGCAGTACATTTTATTGGTGACAGCACTTCCAGTCAGCAGCTCACCTGGTCAGACCAGGACAGCTGAAAGGACCTGTTACTTTTCCCCACCTTTCGGCACCAGCTCAGTCTTAGGAGTTGATCTGTTATGCAGTTTAACACCAATTTTCTCTTCGTAAGGAAGACTATCAAATGGCTTCGCCAAAATCCGGTCCACAACATTCACATTGTCTGCCGTTGTGTGCAGCTAGCGAGCAGCTGGAGCTGCTGGACGCTGGAGCTGTGTGAGAGAAGGGGAGAAGCTCCACAGCTGCTAGTCGAGGACAGAAACCACAGAGTGACTGAAACGAGTCTCCAAACACAACACTAGTCGTTTTTCACAAACACAAAGTCTCCAGGGATCAGCAAAGCCTCCGAATCAACTCAGAACAACAGAATGAAAAACTTCAGAAGCACTTTGGTGCATTTTTTACTTCAAGATCGCTGATTTGCTCATTTCGCTGTCAATCAAGCTTCACACAGATCATCCAATCACCACGCAGAAGCTCAGCGTCCAGGCCAGCTCACTGCCCCATAGACCCCCAGAGACGCTGAGCGTCCGTGGGCGGGACCAGCCCAGTATTTTATCCAATGAGCGTCCAGTTTCACTGCAGCAGAACAACCCACTCTGGCTTCCGCATGGACGCTCAGCGTCCGGCTGTTTAAAGCGCCGTTCTGCTGCGAGGAGTGAGAAAAAAGCCGAGTCAGTTACTTGAGATAAGTAGCCAATTCTGAACAAAAGATGAACGTGTTGTAGCGCATATTTAGTCAATGAAATGTTCACACAACAGTAAATATTGGACCACTTATTTTTTGACATTTCAGGGGAAGTTGAGCTTCCCTTGCAGTCTTAGAGCAATCGCCACTGATATACATATATATTTATATATATATATATATATATATATATATATATATATATATATATATATATATATATATATATATATATATATATATATATATATATATATATGGCTGTCACGATATCAAATTTTCTCTTGACGATTATTGTGGGCAAAAAAATATCACGATAACGATATTATCATGATATCAGCAAAAATTTAACTAATAATGGTACAAACATTTAGATTCATCTTTAATTTTATTTTTGTTTGTTTTCTGTCTTTTCCCAGATGAATTACATTCAGAATACCTGTCAAATGAGGTGTTAAAACAATGTGAGAACAGTAACTGTACAACTGCATACCAAAAGTGTAGTTACACTCAACTAATTAAAATCTGATGAACTGATTAACAGAGGATCCACAGCAGAGGCGTCATTTACGTAGGGTTGGTGGGTTATGAAAACCTACGGCCCTGTTGGGGTGAAATCCTGTACCACCACCACACTGCCGAGAACTTTTGTTTGTTTGTTTGTTTAAATCGGAGGCGGAATGAGCAGCAGCTGCTTCTCTCCAGCCAGAAGCGCCGCTACTGGCTAGGGCCCCGAGCTGAAGGGGGCCCCGAGGGACGGCTGACATCAGTCAATTTCAATGACAGATTTAAGGCGCTAAACTCGACGCTGCAACGACAACGTGTCGAAAATCCCCCGCATGGCGCCCTTTTCCGAGTACTCACCGGTTCGTTGCTGGAAGGGGGCCGGCGGAGAAGACGGCGGATATCAGCGACACAACTTGAAATCCCCCGGACACATTACAATGACACGTCTGGAACCTACCTAATGGGGCCCCACTACTACCCGGCTTGCATCAACGTGCAGTCAGTGTTGCTAAACACACTTTTTTCGGGTGAGGATAGAGCGTCTCGCTGTCGTTGTCGGCCGTAGCCGACATGTTTAGTTCAGTCGTGACGCTCGCTAACTGTGAGCCACACTAGCTAGGAGCCGTGCGGCTACCGCTGCTGCTGTGTTTACATTTGAGGAGAGGGGGAGAGGTGGGGGGGGGGGGGGGGGGGGGGGGGGGGGGGGGGGGGGGGGGCTGCAGGAGGGAGACGAAGCAGGGCGGAAGAACAGGAGCGGATTTTGAAAATACACGTTTCAAGTGGCACTAGATCCTCTTTACGATATTATCATGTGCGCATTTTGAGCACGATATTGAAATTTCATTTTTTATTAGCACGATTATCGTCAATACTGGTTTACCGCGACAGCGGTAAATGAGGTGTTAAAACAATGTGAGAACAGTAACTGTACAACTGCATACCATATATATATATATATATATATATATATATATATATATATATATATATATATACATGCATGTATGGATGGATGGATGAACTGCCTGTTTTTAGTGAGAAAAGGATATCAAAACTGTAGGAGTGCCCACAGAGCCACTGTTCAGCCTGAGGCAGATAGGTTCGACAAAATTATGCCCCCCTTGAAAAAATGTAATGCCCCCCCCTCTAATTTGTTTCTGCAGCCGGGTCTGTCACCCTACACTGTGAGGACTGAACCTTCAGAGGACAATGAGACTCTGTAACCTTCAGAGAGTGAACTGGTCTGTGTGGAGTTTCTCAGCTTCTGTAAAGTGGACCAGGAGCTGCTCAACACTCCATCAAGCTGTTCACCACCTTCACCTCCATCAGCTGAGGATTTGTCCACAGCACAGAGAGTGAGCTGCATGAACAGAGACACTTCCTGCTCCAGTCGGCTCTGATTGTGTTTTGAAAGTGAAATGAATCCTCCGCTGTGTGTCGGTCACACTGAGTGATCTGCACCGTCACACCGGTCAGCAGGCTGCTGCAGCTGCTTTGTACAGTGTGGCTGTGGCCGACTGGTCCCATCAGGACTCAACATGTCTCCTCTGAGAACCGTCCACAGCTGATCGGGGAGGATCAGGTTGCTCCTGCTGCTGCTCAACATGATCTCAGGTGGTCCACGCTGTACAGAGTTTGATAACTCAGCCTTTAAAACCAGCTTCTGTCCTGGTTTCTGTGAATTAATGTTTTTAGAATCTCAAATCTTTGAAGTCAAATTAAGCAAAACATCTTTTTTTTTTTTTTCAGGACAACCTGTATTGATTGTCACACTGTGTGTGCCTCACATACATATTGAATTGAAATACAATTGCAGATAATATTGTGGCTGTTGTGATGAAAAATGTATCCCAGCTGTTTGATACTGTTTTCAGAATTCAGGGTTACAAATCAATATTGTTGTATTTTTTTAGTTTCTACTGAAATTCTGAAACTGACATTGCAGTAAAACACCCAAAAAGTAACTGATACTTTGAGACAAGCCCTTTAGCACTTGACTTTAGAGAAACTCTGAATTTAGTTTTCATCCAGCAGAAGTCAAGTGATGCAACAGTCGTTGGACTTGAGTCCAAATTCATCTCAGAGTTTCATCAACAGTAGTTATAATAAGTGACTGTAACCTCAGCTGTGGAAGGAACTCAACAGTTCTCACAGTAATCCATTACATTAATCACAATAATTGTTGGGGCCAGTTCTTTTATGTATTAACGTTACTGTTGTCAATTAAATGGACAATGAAACTGCTCAAAATCTATCTGCCTATCTATCTCCCTTTCCCTCTCTTTTTAAGCTAAAATCTACTGAAATGAACATGAAATTGGTTTAATATTTATTAGAATTATTTTAATTTGACCATTAACATGATCTCAAATGTAAGTAAATAGCTGTTGTCAAGTCATCAAATATTTGCTGAGAAGTTCATCCTATTAAACCTTAAAGAAGATTAAATGTGACAAAAGTCAAGATATTATCCTGAATATTCATCTGAAATTTAGGGAAAATTAAGCCAAAAAAAATATTTTTAAGTGATTTAAAAGTCATAAAAATAACTTAAAATAAGTTAAGTTAAAATCAATAAAAAAAAAAAAAGTTTTTGTTTTTCTTTCTGTAGTTTTTCTCTTTTCAAATAGAGTAAAGGAACAGAACAAGTCTCGAGGGCGGGGCTACCCCATCACTACTTCCTGGTTCCTGAGCCAATCAGATGTGAGTTTCCAAGGTTGGCCAACAAAGAGAAGCGCTTGGTATTTTATGTCACTGAAATCTTCATCTCCAAAACGACTTCCAAATACTTTTTCAATGGCAGCAACAAAACAAAAAAGGTATTTGAACAGCAGCTGGCTCAAATCATCTTCAATGAATTGAGTGAAGTGAGTTTAGGAGCTACATTCTCCGTTCTCTCCTAAACTGGCAACCTGAGCAACTCTCTCTGAAGGAGGGGTGGAGTTGGAAGAACAATATCTGTCGTTATAAATTGGACTGAAGTTCTGATTTGAAACATTCAGAGTCAATAGAACAAATCAGAGTCTGGCCGGGGCAAATGACCGGGCCCTTTAATCATCAAGCTAATGATAACAATCATTTTACAACATACACATGACCTCAACAGCAGGGCTTACGAACTTCAGCGCCACGGAGAGCGACCGTATCATTTTGAAGTCAAACGGCCATGAAGTATAAAAAAACCAAGAGAACAATAAAAACATGAGGCTCCATGGTCACTAATGATGAAACTACACAAACTCAAAGCCCAGTTCAGCACCACGGACAGCGACCACATCATTCTGAATGAGATACATTTTTTTAAATACTGGTTAAAATGATCTTTATGACCCGATGGGAAGCAATTCATAGCGTGTTTTTAAAGTAGAGCAGAAAATATCCGCTATCTACAGCAGGAGTAAAACGGGAAAAACAGCAACCAATAGTCTTGCCGGGACACCTTTTTTTAAACCAATCAATCCCTTTGCCGTTCGACCTGCCCCCTGCGTGTACATGTCAATGGCGTGCACTGACCCTGGTTCAGTGCTCGCGTAGAAGGACGGAGCGTCGTTGCAGAATGGCGGAGAAGAATGTTTAGGGGTTTACTGACCGTTGAGTGCGCCATAACTTGGCGTAGTGCAAAGAAAGAAAAACGAAGAAACGAAGTGCTGAGGACAGGTTACGCTAGGAACGCACTGGACATGGAAGTGCCGCCCGTGACGCGAACGTCTCTGCGTCTCCACTCCCAATGGGAGCTTCTCCAAGATGCTACATTCGTGCTACATGCTAGTTTTCTAAGATTGCCAAACCCATTTCACCCCAGAGCCTGTAGCTATAAAGTTTAGTGAAACTGTCACAGCGGTAAACATGGTCCATAGTTTCAATATGAAGAACTATCGTCCTACTCACCACTATTTGAAGGTCAAGCAATGAGCCTTGTGCTCCGTGAACTCATCCTCGTTGCTCATTTATCCATTTTCTTTGCTCTCTCATTCTCAAATCATGGAGGGTCCGCCGTCTCCAGCTCCCTTGAGCTGTGATGGAGGCCCGGCTCCCTTAAAGAAGCTGTATCATGCTTTTCTGAGCCTGCCAAAGTCAGCTTGAGGCAATTATAGCCTATTTTAGCACCGGTGGCATGATGGAGTACTTTTATATTACAAAGTCTTAGTAATTCTATATGCCATCTTTTAAACAAGTCCAAACAACTGGACTTCACTGAACCACACCTCTCCACATATAACTCTCATGTTATCATGTGATAAACTGGCAAGAGAGCATGTGCATGATGACCACAGACACATTATATATAAACTCCCTTTTAAGTCGCATTTTGTAATAACGGTACATTTTGTAATAAATGCCCAAGATGTAATAATTTTGTCGTTTCATTTAGTGATAAAGCTGCATTTCGTAATAAACTGCCCCAACGCATTTTGTAATAAATATTTCCACATTAAGTAATAAATTATTACATTTTGAGAAGATTATTACAAAATGCACTTGCAACTTTTTTATTTTCAGCAAAATGTAATAGCGTGGTGCATTGTGTAATAATATCTCTTTTTATTGTTCATCAAACAATAAACTTAGACAAGAGTGACTTGGAAGGTTGCAGGAAGCATGAGATAGCCGTAGCACTGCCTTTGAGCCGTGTTGTGGGAAAAAAGTGCATCTCAGTAGCAATACTTTCAACAATATAGCCTAATAAACCAAGCATGCTTCTGTAGCCCAGTTTCCCTTTCAATGCATCATTTTACCTTTATCGAAACTATGAACCCTGACCTGCGACCTTAAAGTGGTGGGGGAATGTGAGTGCCGGCGTGATCCCAGGAGCTATTTGTTGTTGGGGGCTTTATGCCCCTGGTAGAGTCTCCCATAGCAAACTGGTCCTGGGTGACGGGTCGGACTAAGAGCAGGTCTGAAACCCCCAATGAGAAACGTTAAATCAAGGACCGTGACGTCGCCCAGTATGTCGCAGCCAGGGTCCCCCCCTGGAGCCAGGCCTGGGGTTGGGCCTCACAACGGGCCCTGTGGGCAAAGGCCCGGCCAGGCTCAGCCCGAAGGGGCGACGTGGGCCCACCCTCCGGCAGAAGCACCACCCATCGGGCCAGGTGCAATGTGGATTGGGTGGCAGCTGACGGCAGGGTGCCTTGTGACCCGATCCCTGGACACAGAGACTAGCTCTAGGGACATGGAATGTCACCGCTTTGGGGGAAATAGCACCTTCTCAAAATGTAATAATTTATTACATAATGCAGCAAAATTTATTACAAATGCGTTGGGGCAGTTTATTACAAAATGAAACGACAAAATTATTACATTTTGGGCATTTATTACAAAATGCACCGTTATTACAAAAAGCGGCTCAACACCCCCTTCTGACGGTGGAAGGGTGTGCCTACATACCGTGATCTTGTAGAGTTTGTCAGAGAAGCAACAGTAGATGAACGTCTATGGAGGTAAATAGTTTTCCTTCATCCTAAAGTAAACTATGATGCTGGGCACATGGATTTGGCGCTTCATGATTGTTGCCACCGATCTATGTAGATCTACCAGCCAGTAGAGGAGGGGAGCTCGAGCATGGACTGAATATTTATGTAGATTAATCAAATATGCATGATTGAAGTCTATTTTTTCATGACAGGGCTCCTTTCAGTCTGACTCAGCTGGAGGCGTGCTGCCCTCCCAGCCCCCCCAAGTGTGTGTGTGTGTGTGTGTGTGTGTGTGTGTGTGTGTGTGTGTGTGTGTGTGTGTGTGTGTGTGTGTGTGTGTGTGTGTGTGGGTGCGTCAGTCCGGTGTCATGCGAAAATGACTGCCCCCGACGGGAACACTCATCGACGTGTTTCTGTATGTCTCCACTGCTCACATACGCTGTGCGGATGTCTCATAAAGTATTCTTTATTACTATTTCTAAGAGTATCTTTTTACAAATTACACACACAAACCATTAAATCAACAGACATCCCTCAGTTACAGGGCGCAGTCACTATTCGGCGGCTGCTTGCATAAAAGTGACTGCCCCCTGTAACTGAGTGATGTGAGGGGTGACACTGACCAAAATCACTGTACATGCACCTGCCTGATCTCCTCTGCTTTCAGTCCTGCAAACTCTGTGAGTATCACCCCTCACCTCCTTTGAAGAGGTCAATGTCACCCCGTACATCACTCAGCTGCTGAAAAGTGACTGCCCCCTGTAACTGAGGGATGTTTGTTGATAAAATGGTTTGTGTAATTTGTAAAAACATACTCTTAGAAATATTCATAAAGAATACTTTATGAAACATGCGCACATCGTATGGGAGCAGTGGAGAAATACAGAAACATGTTGTTGTGCGTTCCCGTGTTGGGGCGGTCATTTTTCGGCAGGCAGTCACTTTTCGGGACGATACTCGGGATTTAACGCGCACGGCGCAGGAGGAAGTTTTGGGAGATGTCGGAGGAGGAAGCGGCGGAGCAGACGGAGTGAGGCTGCCCGGTGCGCCCCTCCCTTCCCCGGCTGGACAGACGCGCCACGGTCCGCTCCTGGAGGACACCTCCGGACTCCTGCTCGTTTCTTCCTTCATCATCATCATCATCATTGTTCCAGTGTTTGGATTAAAGGAAAGCCTCCTCCTCTGGGGGGCTGTGGCTCCCCTCGGCGGAGTTTCTCCTCATGGATCGGCCGCTCGGCGCCTCCTCTCCGGCTGGATGTGGCAGCGGTGCGCGGTGATGCTGTGACGCACTTTGTGTGATCAACGCAGGGCATGTGAGTAATATTTTTATTATTGTTATTCTGACTTTAAACAAGCGGTGGGGGAACTTTCCACCACTTTCCAACTTTCCAGACTATGAAACTGAAAGCAAACATTTCATTTCTTTTGATTTTATGGGCAAGAAAAAAAAAAGAGTTACATTGTTTTTCCTCCCAGATGTAGTTGAGTAGTTTGGAGGAGGTGAAGCCGCAGTGAGAACAGCGCTCAGGTAACAGAACACTGACAGTGTCCTTCACTTCTATCACTTCCTCCTCCGTAGATTTTTTTTAAACTTTTTTTTTGCTCGAGATGGTGTTCCAGTCTCATGAGAGAAAAGGCTTTTCTCTTTGGTGGGGGATTTGGACAACACTCTGTCCATTTTTCCCAGAGAGATGTAGAAGTCACCACTCTGAATTCCACCTGGAGCTGGGTTCCTTCTTCCAGCCGACTGGATTTTTGAAGGTCAAACATGTTCTTGGGTCACTTAAATATGTTCTCTAATAGTTCTGTTATCCTTGAAATGTGTAAGTTTCCATAAAGCGAAGAACAGTGAAGAACAGAAAACCAGAGGATTGAATTAACGAGACTGAGCATAATAGGAGGAATGAGGAGGGAGGAGGAGACTTAATTGACAACATCCTTTGGTTTAAACCGAGTCTCTCATGATGTTATAGGCATCATAAATCCTCTGAAGAGAAGAAAGATTGACACTGAACATAAAATAATGAGTGGGTGGAGCCATTTCTTTCTGCATCAAGCCCCAGTAGTGGATTTTGAAGAATCCATTTGTTGATTTCGGTGTCCAGAGGGAAATAAAAGACAAACAGGGCAGAAATATTATAATCATAGGATCAAGAGAGATCTGACCATCATGAACATCTCTGTGCACCAAATGAAGATGATTCCACATTCTTCAAAGAGTGGTTAATGGTAAATGGACTACACTTATATAGCACTTTTTATGATGCTACAGCAGAGCCCTGAGCACTTTACACACATTCACATTCACCCATGCACACACACATTCACACACCAGCATATCAGCAAAGGAAGCTCATTGCATAATAACACTGGGAGGTGATTCCAGCTGTCTTGTAAAGAATGGGTTTTAAACACGAGAAGCTAAATGTTTCCATGCTTGCAGACTCAGTCACACCACAAAAAATGAAAAACTATGGAAGACGACTTTACAGAAATGATACGGGTTCAGTTCCCCCCTCGATTCCAGGGAGCTGAAGCATTTAAGTAATTTCCCAAATCTTTCATGACACATCAGAAGATGTGCAAAGCCAAGAAAAAAATGCAAGAGACATTTGAAGAAATCAACTGAACCAAACTAACTACAACTGAAGCTGAGCAGCGAGCAGCACCGATCCCAAACGAAGAAATATCAGCAACCATAATCCTTTAAAAACAATAAATCCCAGGAGCAGATGGATTCCTCAGTGAATTCTACAAGGTTTCTGTGGATGCCTTCACCACAAACGACCCTCCCAACAGCTAATCAGAGGCGATAATGACAGTGATTGATAAAGAGGCAGAAGGACCTGCTGGAGCTCCTCTTGTAGGACGACTAGCCTGCTGGGAAATGATGCAAGAATTCTCAGTTCTATTCTGGCAGCCGGAAAACAAAAACATCTTTGTAAATGAATCAGCGCTAATCAGACTGGATTTATACCAGGATGTCAAGGAGCAAACAATGTCAGAAGAGCTTTTAACTTCCAATCAAACCACACAATGCTCCTGAGTCTTCATGCTCAGAATTAAGGCATTCGGCGGGGTCGATTGATCAGTTCAAACTTCACCATGAAGCAAATGGGTCCACCTGGACTTTTATTGGAGGCTCCAGTCCACACTATGGAAGGCTGAATAACTGTTGCTCAGATTTTCTGTCTGTGTTTGACTGATGATCATGTGGATGAGTCCTTGTTGTCTTTTCAATACATTGCGTTTTTTTGCTGGATGCTGTGAGAATCTGACCTCTTCTTCATCGTGATGATCGTCAGTGACGTGAAGTTCGTCTCTTCTCTTTGTTCACACTGCATCCAAAACACATGATCTTATTCTGATAGGCTGATCCGTGTCTCACACTTCCTGCACTGTGAGGGTGTGATTTCAAACACTGAGGAGGAGGAGCAGCTGTTCAACCCAATGACGTATAGAACGCATAGAATTCTATACGTCATTGGTTCAACCGGTCCAACCAGGAAACATGAAGACAAGAACTGAGTGAGTTCAGACTCAACTTCCAGTCGACTGTCAGAGAAGGAGGAGCAGGTGAGTGTTTGTCCAACTCTTGTCTTCTAATGTCAAAGTGTTGAGAACCAAAGAAACTCTGTGTGTGTGTGTGTGTGTGTGTGTGTGTGTGTGTGTGTGTGTGTGTGTGTGTGTGTGTGTGTGTGTGTGTGTGTGTGTGTGTGTGTGTGTGTGTGTGTGTGTGCGCGCGCGTGCGTGCGTGCGTGCATGTGTGTGGTCTGTCAACATGGTCATACTGCCTTGACAATGCCGGGTAACCAGATCTCAGAAGCGAAGTGGTGCAGGGCACGGTCGGTTCCTGGTTATTTCAACATTATTTTAATGTTGATTCCACTTTTCAGGCTGACAATAGCACAACGTTGATTCAGTTTTTGCTGTCTGAGCAATGTTTATTTACTGGGGTTAAACTTTGGAATGATGCAACCGTTGATTTTAAAATGAGCGGCTCATCTTTCTTTTTCAAAAAGATGCTTTCTAAATCTATTTAGAATTACAATCATGAATTATATATATGGCTGGTTCTCGCTCTCTTTTTTTCGTAAGTTTTATTCATCCCTGGTCCTGATCTTTATCTTGAACTGCATTCCTGAGCTGCTCAATGTTTCCTCTTTCTTAAACAATGAATTTGTCCATCAGATTAAGAGATTATCATCTTAAAGTGAAGAGAAGAGTTCTGAGAGAGAAAAAGAGGTGTGTGTGTGTGTGTGTGTGTGTGTGTGTGTGTGTGTGTGTGTGTGTGTGTGTGTGTGTGTGTGTGTGTGTGTGTGTGTGTGTGTTCTTGTATTTCTATCCTTGTCGGGGCCAAATGTCCCCACAAGGATAGCAAAACGTGGAATGACGTGCCTTGTGGGGACCTTTTTCCGGTCCTAAGTAGGAGAAACAGTGTTTTCTTGACCATGTTGTTGTTACTGAAAAAAGTAAAAGTGCAAAAACATTTCTTTAGGGTTAGGCTTTGTTGTGGTGTGGGTTAGGGTTAGGGTAAGGGTCAGGATTAGGGGCTAGACATGAATGGGAGTCAATGGACGGTCCCCACAAGGATAGAAATACAAGACTGTGAGTGTGTGTGTGTGTGTTGTAAACACATTCAAAGCAGAGACTGTGTAAACCTCCATCACTGAAACTGGGAGCTGGTTCCACATGAGAGGAGTCTGATTGCTGACGGTGAGTCTTCAACAGGTTTCACAGCTTTGTTCTTGTTGCTGGTTTCTCTCTCAGCCTGACTGAAGATGAGTGATGTGGGTGAAGAGGAGGACGGAGCAGAGTCTGTGGACAGGGAAGAGACGCCAGCTGCTCCTGCAGAGTCCAGGTACAGAATCCATAAAGACACCGAACACAAGAAGAGATGCAGCTCTCAGTGTTTCTGTTGGCTCAAAGTGAGCTTCACTCATTGTGAACGTCTCCTTTGTGACAGTTTGTTGATCTTCACGCTGATTTTGACACTTTGATGTCCCAGACTGCAGTTTGCCTGTTCTCTTTCAGTATGTCATTCCAGCTGCTCTCTAAATGATTGAAATCTCATTGAAAAACAAGTTTACTGGAAAAATACACAAGATTAAATCTGATTTGAGTAAATGAATCAAAAAATTACTCTTGAAAAGCTCAGCACAGTTTTAAAGTTCTTTCTACAAATGCATCTCTGTTGGGACCTCGTGTTTGATGGACACATCAAATGTGATGTAATTCATGTATATCATGTGAGATCATGTTGAAATCTCCATGCTGGCTGCATGGAGACAAATACCCCTTTCACACTGGCCAAAAAACCCGTTTAAACCCGCTAATTACCCGGGTCCTCATGGCAGTGTGAAAGTGCTGGCTGCATGGAGACAGAGAGACCTCAGGCTGGCCACATGTGGCCCAGGGTCTTAGAGAACGGAGAGCAATGGCGCTTTGGTCCATGCTCTCACCAGATGCTCATAGCGGGGGTCCGGTACCCCTGGGTGCACTACCACCTCACCACCTCCTGATGGCGCACGTGAGGCCTGTGCTGAACACCCCAGGGGGCCCAGAAGTGTAAACTGCCTCTGGTTGAAGCCTTCAGAGTCGAGGCTGGACGTCGGCACACCCTCCAGCCTTAAAATCCTGTTGCAGCCGAAACCCACCAGAACTGAACTGCTCTCCCTCTGAGAGGTGCCACGGACGTCCAGCACCTTCCCCCATGGAGCAACACGTCGCTTCCAGAGCAAGATGTGGACTGGAACGTATTTTTCCTTTTCTCCCTTGTTGATGCATGAGATCGTCTGAATGGACACTCCGGCTGCAGTCACTGTGAGATCCCACCTCCTCTCCGCTGCCAAAGAGGACCAAACCTGGAATTGGACTTCACCTTTTCTTCAGAAAGCTTTTAAGGAGCCACAAACCGGCCGGGCTCACACTGCAAACCGCCCAGTCGTGCAGCTGCACCTCGCTGCAGCGACCCCCGTGTGAGACAGAGATGCTTCGCAGTGTTTGGGCATTAGGTTGTTGTGTGATGATTTTGATTGCTTGTGTGTCTTCATTGTTGAACTCGAAACTTTGTGTTTTCATGAGAAAAGCAAAGGATTAAATCGTCTCTGATATCGGGGTCTGCAAAGCGTTCTGATTGGACAGGGGGCGGCTGTGATGTACTTAACTTTGACGCTACAGCTTTGAAAATGTCCACATTGTTATGCACCTGTCCATCCACTCGTTTCATTATATCCAATTCTTCCAAAACTCCTGTGAAATAAACCGTCTCCATACAAGTCAAACTGCGGGCCGTGGGCCGCCGTCTTGGAGTTTTGCGTCATCACAGCGAAGCATGGGCAGAATGACTGGAATAAAGTTGTGCCTAAGTTTGGATTCAAACTTAATTCCAAACAAAGTTCTCAGGCATTTACATGGTCATTTAAGAGTTCAGCTTTATACAGGAAGGATAAGTCCCATCTAAACCATGTGGTTAGCGACACACTGGCGCTCCTACCTGCCAGGCCTGAGGAGAACCACTGGAGCACTGGGCCCAGTGGGGGCGGGGAGGCCATGGGGCGGTCTGTGAGAAGCCTCTCTACTTAAATTCCCGGCTAAAAACCATCTTACTCACCTTGGCCTTTGGCTGAGCAGTGTCATCTCTGGATGTTATAATTTTCTATTCCATTGTTTGGCTGCTTTGTTTTGTTAATACCTGTTCCTGTCTTGATGGTTTTACTGTCTTGTTAAGCACTTTGGCTGGCCAAAGGCCTCATTTCAGTGTGCTATATAAATAAAGAGGACATTCACCATCATGGCAACACAAGAATAAACACTGAGCTCAAGACCCACAGAGGAAAGAGTTGACCACAGTAGATCAGATCCAAGGAGCAGCTGTGAAAAGATGCTCCTCAGACAGTCTGGAACATAGTTTTGTTTTTTTTGTATGTTTTTTTTAACATACAAGCAGGATCTGTACACATGGAGAGACACAACCAAGTAGCTGGGTCAGTGTACAATAACGTCTGTGTCCAGCATGATGATGGAGTGGGGACATTGTCATTTCCCAATTGTACTTGAATGCGTTGGGGAATTGGGTCAACTCCTCCCCTGGCTCCGCCCCTGAGAGTATTTAAGGCACTTGTGCCTGCAGGGCTCCCTTTTGACCCTGCTGTGTGCTACATGTGCTGCCCTGTGACTCTGGGCTAGGCATGGCAATTAGGATTGTTTCAAGCCTTTCCAATATTTTAAGGAATTTCTTTGATGTGCACTTTGACATAACGTACCTTTGACAGTCTTGTTTCCCTGATACCGGTATCTGTTGGGCTGTGTGGGATGTCATGTCTGCCCAAACACACCAAGATATGGATTGAATTGCACAATTGACAAGAATGTCACAATCAACAGCTCTTTTCTTAATGTGTAATGTCCTTTCTTTTATAGGGTTGATTGACTGCTGTTTTGTCTGGGTTTTGCCTTTTGTTGTTCTTTGTTCATCTTTAGTTTTACCTACATTTTCTTTAAAAATTTAAACGAGAACTTGAGCCAATTGGTTGGTTGACAGTAATATCGGCAGACAATGTTACCAGTTGACAAAGGTTCTGCCTTGTAGTGTCATGTCCTCTTTCACAGTTTGTAGTGATTGGCTTGTTGTGAGTTCATGAGTGGTTGTTCTGTGTTGCTCCCAACATGTAAGTGGTCACCTTCCCCCATGCTGGTTTCCATTTGTGCTGACCTTCTTAACTGTTTCCATACTCCTGGAAGTGCTGTGTTGACATGGTTTTATTTTTAAACAGAATCAAATTTACCATAAAATGAGTAAATATCTTTCCCATTTTTCAATTGTCATTGAAAAAACATTCCCTTTAAACAATCTGTTGTCTCAATCAATAAATGTGTTCGAAAAGTTTTTTTTTCTTTAGAAATAAGAGCTCTCGGAACAGAACACCATTGGTGGGTGGGGCTTGATGGTCATTCTTCCTGGTTCCAGAGCCAGGGCCGCACTTTAGGGGCAGTGGTTAGCACTCTTGCCTCACAGCAAGAAGGCCCTGGGTTTGAGTGCCAGCCGGGTCTTGGGGCCTTTCTGTGTGGAGTTTGCATGTTCTCCCTCTGTGTGCATGGGTTCCTTCTGGGTACTCCGGCTTCTTCCCACGGTCCAAAAACATTAATGTCAGGTTAATTGGTCACCCTAAATTGCCCCTAGGTGTGAATGGTTGCATGTCCCTCTGGGATTGGCTCCAGCCACCTTGAAAAGGACAAGCGGGTGGCTGAAGCAAGCGGCAGAAAATGGATGGATCTTATCTATCATCCACTTCCTCTATCTGGTGGTGCTACGTCTCCATGTTACCTGCTTATTCTCATCAAGTTTCTGTTATCATTACTTGGGTTTGTTATTAGTTTGGTGATGACAAAAACTTTAGATTCTGGAAGAGTATTGGTGACCCTGACTCCCACTGATATAGACCTTCTCCACCTTGTTTGTCTCAGTGTTGTGTAGTTTATCCACACTGGGACTTTAACCCCGTCTTTCCACTTGAAGTCAGGGTCATGGGAAATACTACAGGGGAAGTCTGTGCTGTTATAGATTGCAGTGAATTAGACTTATTCAACCACAGCATGAAACACACTTCAGTCAGTCACATTTAAAGATGGAAGCAGCTTGAAAAGTATTTGAATCCATCTAACTAACTCACATTTCTTTTTAATAAAATTAAAGGGGACATATTATGCTATTTTTCAGTCACGTCATATAGGTCTCAGAAGCCCAAAAACATAGTATTTAAGTTTGTTCGCCCCAAATTCATCCTTTTTTCGGTAGTTTTTCGGTTTCAGCAGTCTAAAAAGTCGCTCTGACGAGCCCTCCTCAGAACAGGCTGTTTCTGAACCTGCCTCCCAGTTTGCACTTGAACGCATCTATCCACACCCACTCTCACACACACACACACACACACACACACACACACACACACACACACACACACACACACACACACACACACAGGGTGGGGGCACAGTTGGGGGGGAGGAGTTACATTCGCTTATTTCAGGATAAGCGGACCAAACTCAAACACAACCGTCTCAGTTTCATTTTCACAAAATGTGGTGTAGCAGGACAGAGCCCAAGACTTCCGTCCCGCTGACTCCACCCGGTTCTTTTATTCTATGCCTGCTATAAAGAATGCCAAAATGACTGACTTCAGATTATTACCGTTTATTTAAGTATAGCCAAATGTAATGCTCAGCGCTGAACCTTACAGGGAAAGATACAAAGTATATACAAAGTATATTGACCCGAATATAAGACGATGTTTTTTTCCAGAAATTGCATCCTCAAAAGTGGGGTCGTGTTATAATCGCGGACTTACGGTAGATGGTCAATACGCATCCACGCCGCTAGATGAAGCCAAAGTATCACTGACCAGAGAGCGAGTGGAGCGATGAAATGAGATCAAATGATCTGATGAAAAATGGCGGATCATCTGGAACAAAGGGGCTGAACGCTGAACAACTGAGCAAACAACAGAGGCGAAGTTATGATACCAACTTTAAACTGATGGTGATCAACGCAGCAGAGTCATCAAACAACTGCCAAGCCGCCAGGAGGTATGGTGTAGCAGAGCCTCGTTCTTATTGGAGAGCAGAGAAAAAACGCCTCCAGATGCTAACGCTATGAGAAAAGCTTTCCGTGGTCCCAAGAGCGACGCTTCAGAGAGACTGATAGAAGGGTGAGTGAATACGTCTCTGAAAAACGGACAGACGGAATGTCCACCACCAGAGCCGTGATTCAGCTGAAGGCACTGGAAAGTTATTTACATCATTTATGCAGTTTTGACCCCTTGAAGCTTTTTGTTTGTTGCTTATTGTTTCTTACTGTAGTAATATTTTTTCATTTTATATCACGTGAAATGTTATCTCAGTTGTGCGTTTTTGAGTTTATAATATTTGTATAATATAAAGTTGTTTTATGAGTGACCTTATTGTCTTCAGCATTTTTTTTTTTTTTTTTCCCCACAAAATGATCTTTGAAAAATAGGGGTCGTGTTTTAATCGGAGTCGTCTTATATTCGGGCCAGTATGGTATTTCG
Organism: Salarias fasciatus; assembly: GCF_902148845.1. Classification (NCBI taxonomy): domain Eukaryota; kingdom Metazoa; phylum Chordata; class Actinopteri; order Blenniiformes; family Blenniidae; genus Salarias; species Salarias fasciatus. The sequence goes on from NC_043753.1 coordinate 296,476, forward strand.
CCCCGAAAGGATCCTAATTGTTGATGAAACAGAGTTTTTATTCCATGTTCTTCTGGGCTGGGCCTGCCCCGACAGATAGGTTGGACTTTGTTCGCAACTGGACAATTTGATATTGATGTCAGCTGCCAACCAAGAGCTGACATCCTTATCCAGTATGTTTTGGAACACTAGTGAGTGTGTGTTGGTTTCTCCGGAATGTGTGGGTATGTTTACACTTTAGCAGAGCATCTTATAGCCTTGGTGTACTTCTCTCAGGAATGGCCTAATATGCAGTTAATACAATTATTCCATGGTAGTAGTGCTAAATAAAGTATATCCCTAACAGGAGGGAGCAGACAGTTTTCAAATTTGAACGTCATAATGAGGCTACGGCAACACATACTACCATAGGAAACTGTTAATACAGTGAAAAAAGCATAATATGTCCCCTTTAATATTTCTAGCTTTTAATCATTAGATCCTTTCAAGACACCTCATGTCACTGGACATCAGAAAATATGGAATTCTCTAGGAGACAGAGACAGATATAGGACAGTGAGCATTGTTACTCTATTCAATTTTTTTTTTAATGGATCGTGTGTGTGTGTGTGTGTGTGTGTGTGTGTGTGTGTGTGTGTGTGTGTGTGTGTGTGTGTGTGTATGCAGCTATCAGAAGCTCAGACACACAGCAGAGTCTTCAGGATCCAGCAGGTTGTCTCTGAAGAGTGACTGGTCCAATGACATTCCACCAAACTTCAGTGGTGAACCTCGACCTTCAGACACAAAGTAAGAAACCTTTTTTTTTACCCTCCAAACCAGAGTGAAACATATTGTGCTCTCCTTAAAATTCAGTTTAATAATAATAATAATAAAACATTTTATTTCACTGCGCCTTTCTTGACACTCAAGGTTGCTTTACAAAAAGATTAAAAACACATTACAAATAAATAAAACAACAGACAAGATAACACAACGAGTTAAAAAGAAAGATTGAGGTTACAATTGATAGGCCGATTGAAACAGATGGGTTTTCAGTCTGGATTTGAAATGAGGCAGAGAGTTGATGTTGCGAATGTCTGGTGGCAGAGAGTTCCAGAGTCGAGGAACAGAGTGGCTGAATGCTCTGCTCCCCAAGGGCACGGAGAGGTGGAGAGAGGAGGAAGACCTGAGGGAGCGTGAGGGGGGGGCAACATGTATGAGATCAAGATCAGATGGGGTGGGGGGGGGGGGGGGGGGGGGGGGGGGCATTGTGGATAGCTTCAAATGTAAACAGAAGTATCTTGAAAATGATCCAGACTTTGACAGGGAGCCAGTGGAGCTGCTGGAGGACGGGGGTGATGTGGTGAGATGAAGGGGTTTTGGTGATGATGTGAGCTGCTGAGTTTTGGACCAGTTGGCGCTTATGGAGGGATTTGTGGGGGACACCTAGGGTGACCAGATCCCCATTTACCACATGTGGGACAGAGACTATCTGAGTGTGACAATGTGGGACACCAAGATGTGTGGTTGTCTTCAATAACTAATTTTTAAAAAATTACCAGTATTCTGCTCAAGTATATGATATTTCATTTAATGCAACTTTCCCAGGTTCATGTAAGACAACAACAAAACCTTCGCTCAACTCCAAACACCACAACATTAAAGTTTTTGTTTTGAACAATAATGAACCACATATTCAAGTACAAGATGTGGCTCCTGAAGAAGCTCCATTCATCTATACGCTCAACAAATCAAATCCAACAATCTGAATTAAAAAATGCTGCAAGGAGCTCACCTCACTCATGCAGTTCAGAATAGCAGACTAATTAGACCTCTACCAAATGCATTTTAAATTAAAGCCGCGAGCGGCGTCAAAAGGCCCTCGCCCGCCGCTTACCTGACCCGCCCCATTTTATTCTTTCATTGATGTTTGTCAAATTTGGCACATTTCCATGGCAACAAGTAAATTTGATTTGATGGGAGATTTTTCACTTGGGCCCATTAGGATAACATGGGGAACTTCAGCCATCGCCACGGCAACACCGTTGATATTACAATATGGTTACCATTTGCTTTTTTGATCGGAACGACATGAAGGAATTATCACACAAATTCCATTCATTTCTGATAAACTAATAATTTTACTCCCCATACAGATTTTATTTTGATTCTGTAGGGGGCGCTGTAATGACGATTTTCAAAATTTAAATGTCAATGTGTCCAGGAAGGAAGGATTAATCAGTGCTTAAAATTTGGGTTGGATTGGAGTCATTATGTAGAAATGGCAGCCATTTATCACACTGAAAAAATGGCAAAATTTGACATCAACTTTGCGGCGTTGCCACGCGGAAACCGTAATCTGAAGATTTGTGAATTGGATAACTTTTAATTGTCTACTTGTGTAGATGGTGTCCACCAAATTTCAGCTCATTCGGAGAAGCGTGCGATCAAAACGAACATTTTGTACGACGTCCTGGAAAACGCTGACTCAGCAATTTTGAAAATTCAATCAAAGCTTGCTGCTTTCCTGCTGTTCTGAGGGCAGGGTCATAATAATATTTTTTGTTTGTCCCGACAACGCGCATGTGTACACCGAATTTTGTGGCTGTACGACAAAGTTTTTTGCAGACCCCCTCCCATTGACGCAATGCATTTTGGGTTTTGCAGGTGGCGCTGTAGAGCCAATTTTTAAATCCCAATATTGAAATTCATATTAAAAAAAATTTTTCACCGGAACTGAATTTTGTGCAAAGTTTGGTGAGTTTTCGAGCATGTTCAGGGGGTCAAATTCCAGTTTAAAGAGCAGAAGAAGAAGAAGAAGAAGAAGAAGAAGAAGAAGAAGATTAAAGCCGCGAGCGGCGTCAAAAGGCCCTCGCCAGCTGCTTACCTGACCCGCCCCGTTTTATTCTTTCATTGATGTTTGTCAAATGTGGCACATTTCCATGGCAACAAGTACATTTGATTTGATGAGAGATTTTTCACTTGGGCCCATTAGAATAACATGGGGAACTTAAGCCATCGCCACGGCAACACCGTTAAAATTACAACATGGTTACCATTTGCTTTTTTGATCGCAACCACATGAAGGAATTATCAGCCAAATTTCACTCATTTCTGACAAACTAATAATATGACTCCCCATACAGATTTCATTTTGATTCTGTAGGGGGCGCTGTAACGCCGAATCTGAAAATGTCATTGTCAATGTGTCCAGATTAGAAGGGTCAATAAGTGTTTAAGATTTGGTTGAGATTCGATGTGTTATGTACGAATGGCAGCCATTTGTCACCCTCAAAAAATGGCAAAATTTGACATCAAATTTGCAGCGTTGCCACGCGGAAACCGTAATCTGAAGATTTGTGAATTGGATAACTTTTAATTGTCTACTTGTGTAGATGATGTCCACCAAATTTCAGCTCATTTGGAGAAGCGCGCGATCAAAACGAACATTTTGTACGACGCCCTGGAAAACGCTGACTCAGCAATTTTGAAAATTCAATCCCAGCTCGCTGCTTTCCTGCTGTTTTGAGGTCGGGGTCATAATAATATTTTTTGTTTGTCCCGACA